>NW_020291299.1:573831-797276 GCF_003184745.1 Aspergillus uvarum CBS 121591 | reverse complement strand
TGTTGTTGTTGTTGTTGTTGTTGTTGTTGTTGTTGTTGTTGTTGTTGTTGTTGTTGTTGTTGTTGTTGTTGTTGTTGTTGTTGTTGTTGTTGTTGCTGTTGTTGCTGTTGTCGCTGCTGTTATCACCAATAAAAGCCCCGCTGAACTTCTTAGCGTGCCGGCGGCTGATGGTCAGAAGCTTCTTGTCGATATACTCCAGGACCGTGGCCTCTTTTGCGGACCCCGGCCGCAGAGGGTGGGCTCGTGGTTTGGGGAGAAGCGATGGTGTTGCGGTGGATGTGGTGGGGGTCGGGGATGGAAGATGTGCTGATGGTGGGATGAAGCCTCCTCCTCCTCCTCCTCCTCCTCCTCCTCCTTGCCCTCCTCCCATGTCTCCAGCGTCTTGTCCGCGGGGCATGGTCGCTGGTGAGCGTGCAGCCATGTAGATAATATGGATTTTTCTTGTTGGGTTCGATCAGTTTAACAGTGCGGTAGAGGTGTCCTGGCTTTTATCGCGAGCTACGAAGTAGAGAAGATCCGAAGAAGATGGTGGTCGTACCGTACCGCAGAGCTATCTGCTAACGTATCTTGCGTGACGTCGAACTACCCAATGAGGTATAGCGGGTTCTCGGTGGCTTGGACTCAGCGGCGAGCGACGTCGCAAGAACAAAGGAAATTTAAACGAAACATCGGTTTTTATTGGAAGACCTCCAGAATCACAGGGTGATGTCGCATGCAAGCAATTAAGTAGTAACTAGTGGTAGCGGCAGTGGTGGTGGTGGTGGTGGTGCCACCTACGGAAAGCTTGACAGCTCTTTCAAAGCTCGGTCCTATTCATCTTCAAATATTTTGCTACTTAGAACAGCATACCTCAAAAGTCCTCAGTACTGCTTGGCGACTGCTCCCTGTCCTAAGCCCGTTACCTGTTTAGAAGGTATCCCCTCCGATTCTGTGATGCCTCTGGCCATGCAAGTCCATAAATTGGGGACTTGTGGCAAGGCAGTTGGCGGTTAGAATGGGTGTCGAGATCCCAACCACGGAAAGTCTACAGAATTCGCGACATAAGCCTCTTCGTCTGGAAAAAAAATAAATTGATCCAAGCGATCGCCAGTGCTGGCCCGACTTCCGATACGCTCTCTGTTCCCGAGAAGTGAATTAGCACATATTCGAGCAAAAGACCCATGAATCTCCACAATGTATAGTGCCAAGCTCTGGCTTCAGAAAGGTGAGAAGATTGAGTAATGCTGGTTTGTGAAGGCATGGCAGGACATCAAGCTGCTAGCTGAGTCTTGCTACTCTGGCCCCAGCGTATTCATCATATTCATACAGAGTACGGGAAAACAGGTTGGGTGTAGGGGCACAAACATAAACGTAGCACTCACATCAATCATTGGAGATATTGGCCTCTACCTCAAACACAGTATTCTATCTACCTGAAAGACTCGACTTTTGGAATTAATCCCTCCCTAACGCCGCGCTAAACCAAGACGATGTGTGGAATAATTGACTGTAGAAAATCCCGGCCGAGAGACACAATCACTCGGGCTGCAGAGAAGGGCACATGGAATGCGTTAGCTTCTTGCAATCAACGAGGCCCCAGAAGAGCAAACGCAAAAGAACCGAACTGAGGCAAACTCACCGTGAATTTTCCCTTTCTCCTCTTCAGATCCACCAACTTCCTCTTATCTTCATTGAACTTCCGCAACAGCTCATGTTGCCTCTCCTTCCGCTTCTCTCGGGACTGGAAGCGGTAGAAGTCCTCCAGGCCCTCCTGCTTCTTCTTCTGCTTCTCGATCAACTCGCGGGCCTCATCCTCGTGGGTCGCGTCCGCCAGCTTGGGTCCACTCGTGACCGTCACGAAGCCATCCTCGTCCGGCTCCTGGGCCTTGCGCGCCGCCTCGCGCTTCCGGCTCTCAGCCACCTGCTCGAACACCGTCATGAAATCGTTGACCGTGCGGAGCAACTCTCCACGGCTGGGGTACCGGGCCTGCGAGTGGAAGAGATACCGCTCCAGCCCGAGAGCCGGCACCCGGTCCTCGTCAAGCCCTTCCCCCCAGACAATTTTTTTACTGCTGCTGCCACTGACCGCCTTGCGCGCGACCTTCCGGGCAGCCTTCAGACTGGCCTCCATGCTGGGCTGATCCACAAAGACCACGACGGCGTGCGCTCCGCTCTTCTGGAGCGGTCGGTCCCAGACCGCGGGGAGTTCGATATCCTCCAGCTGAGACTCCAGCTCATCCGCGGTGACGCGCTTCCGTTTCTTGGCCTTGCTGCCGCCGATATTTGCCTGCGGGAGCGCAGCCTGATTCTTCTTCGTGGGGACGGACTCGAAGTGGACGCGCTCGACGCGGCCGGCCGAAAGCTGGGTACCGAATAGGTGGCGCA
The DNA here is from genome assembly GCF_003184745.1 of Aspergillus uvarum CBS 121591. Taxonomy (NCBI): domain Eukaryota; kingdom Fungi; phylum Ascomycota; class Eurotiomycetes; order Eurotiales; family Aspergillaceae; genus Aspergillus; species Aspergillus uvarum. The sequence continues at coordinate 794,912 of NW_020291299.1, read as the reverse complement.
AGTGAGTTTCGGTCGTGTCGACGGGCACGTTGACAATGAACATCGAGCGAGGAGTGTCTTCGTCCGGAATGCGAGGCTCGTGGGCGCGGAGATACATGTAATGCGTGGCAGCCTTTGCAGAGGAGGTCTTGGGGAGCTGTAGGGGCAGCACGGCGTAGCCCGCCACCTCGAGGTCTTTCTTCATCGTAGCAATTCGAGATCCTAACTTGAAACAAAACCACCCGATTGTTTGACGCAAATTATGTGAGCGGAAGCAGGAGATTGGGATGGACGCGCAGCCAAAGAAAATTGTAATCGGGGTACCTTTTTTTTCTATTGGGGCGGGGAGATGATTTTGCACCGGCAGTTTGGAAGGCGGAGAAAGGCTACCTTACCCCGACAAGCAGAGACGTCCGAAAGGAAGAGCTTAAGTCAATTGACAACTAACACGAAAGACGCACATATTCGTACAGTACATTCAAGTAGCATCTCGAAGGAAATGAAGCTTGCCATGGTGATGAAAATTACAGCCATCGATGACTCGGTAATCAGTCGCGAACATCCGACATGCACCCTGTCATGTTATGCCCTAGGGATATACATATTCCACTACACCTTGTCTGGATCATTGATTCCGCCGCTGGTAATCAGATAAGTTGCCTCGCGCTCAGGACAATCTGAGAAGAGTTAGAAAGAGTCCATGTTCGATGAAGGTAGCCTGGCAAACCCGGGGAATCCTGGATCTTGGCCACTCGCTCCTCGCCACGCCCCTTTCGAAGTAGCACTCGGGTTGTAGATGCATGCGCAAGGACATGCCCACCAACTGGCTTACGGCCATCGGCCCCGGCAAACAGAGCGCTGGCGCCAGGGTCACTTTGAACCTGATTTGTCTGCATCTCGATGAGAATAGGTCCGAACATCTGGTATATAAGGTTAGAAGGAAGAAGACAAACCATCAGGACGCAGACGTTGAACTCTGAACGCTCAGATATATTTTAGTTTTGCGACGTATCTTATGTAAGGGTTGCATGTATGTAGCACCATACCTTCAGCCATATGGGCAAGTCTCATCAGGAATTGATTCAATTTCTGCTGACGCTCTGCAAGTTCCCCACGTCCACAGTAGTCGACGCGGAAGCAGTTCATGATGCTGTCAATTATCAGCAGCCGATACTCCCCGGAGGCAAACTCGCGACTCAGGGTATTCAGTAGCTCTAGCTGATGCTCGCTGTTCAGGGCTCGAGCGTAAGCGATGTTCTCCTGCGTGGAATCTGGGTCAACCCCAAAGCGTTCGGCGATCTGAGCAATGCGCTCGGGTCTGAAAGTGCCTTCCGTATCGATATATGCCACTTTGCCATCGGCCCCGCCCATATCCTTTGGAAGCTGGGCAATAACGGACATGGTATGCGAGAGTTGGGTCTTGCCGCAGCGGAACTCACCATACACCTCGCTGATGCTCATGCTCTGAAAGCCTCTGCGAGTACCATCATGATTAGAATACTTCACTGGCGCATATTGCAAGGTAACAGAACCCTACCCTCCTAAGATGGAGTCGAACTGTGTGCTCCCTGTTGAAATGCGTACCACCTTTTTGCGCCGGTGGCTCAGCTCCATCGCTGTCATGAAACCAGAGGCCGAGGGCTGATTCTGGGCTATGAGATTCAACACTCGGAGGAATTTTCGAGAATTGAAGCACCCACCAGGCATTTTTGAATAGCGTCCTTGATCTTCTCGACTTTGACTTCACTGAAGCCGCGAATCTTCAGCAATGTTCTCCGCGTGGCGCTATGAACGGACTGCAGAGAAAGCCAACAGGTGAGCAGATGGTATAGCGACGGAGCGGCTGGACACGATGGCATACTGCAATTGTGAAGTAACCATTCGCCTTCAACTTGTTGATATCTGCAACTCCAATCCCTAAATGCAAATGAGCTGAATGAAGTAGGGAAAGAATGAAGAAAGCAGTCAAAGAGTGGCCAAAGGAGTACCGTGAGACTGGATTGAATCAATATCGACGATGAAGGCCTTTTATAGGAGAAAAGGAGTTCAGCTTTTAGCAAACAGGATTTTCCAAACAACAAGCGAAATGAGAGGATGAGTAGGGGATTTACATCGTTCTCGAACTCGTCACTTGTGTCAGAGCCCGGCATGATTCTTGCTTGAAAGCGCCGGATTAAAGTCGTCTAGAATATGCGTCGACGAATAAAGATCACAGTGTCGCCTGTTGCTTGGATCCGATTGTAAAAGGCAAGGTAGAGTATCTTAGTAAGAAATGGGCGAAGCCATGGCGTGGGAGGTAACAACAGTACTGCATGTACATTGTAGTATCCAGCAGGCGCAGCAGCACAGAACTGAAAAACCCAACAGTGGTACCACTGACGGAGCACGCACTACGCAAGCCCAACATCCACCTACTCATTGACCTGCGAGCAAGAAGATTACTTTCAATGGTGTTTCTTTGTTTTGAAATTTTTGTTTCGCTTCCCAATCGAAGTATATGAGAAGGATATAGTACGAAAAGATGAGGTTGCCACAGCGCCAGGTAGATCTTTTCACCACTCACACATCTTCAGCAAATACACACCCATACACAATTCCAGCCACTCCTCCTTAAAGCCTGTTCCCATGCATGCAAACGCGCTCGCTTCGGTCCACCATTTGTCTGTTCTGCGCTCAATTAACCCGTCGCCTCGCCAGGGCCTCGTCTCCTTTTCTTGCCGCATCTGATTTGTGTAAATGAGAAAGATACCCGAGGTGATCAATAGACGCCATCCATAAAGTCCCTGAGCAGTGTGTTTAGGACCCAAGCAGTAAGGAAAACCAAGACTTCGTGAAACTTTTGTTGTTCGTCGTATACATAACGGAGATTGAAATCAGTCGGTACCAAGAGTTGTAATGATGGGAGGCCGCAATATATGCAAAGGAAGAAACGTGGAATAAAAAGAAAATCGAGACCAATGTCGGCTAGCCCTAATACAAAAAGAAAGAATGGGAATGGCTCCCAATGACTGGGAATGAACAATCGTAGAGCTTTATTTACGCAACAGCGGCGGGAGCTGCAGGCGCAACAGCGGCGGCCTCTTGGCTGGCCTCAGCACCGGCGGCAGGGGCAGGGGCAGCAGGGGCAGCAGTAGTCGCATCGACAGGCTTCGAGACATCACCGTTGGGGCAATCGCGAGAGATGTGGCCGGCCTGGGAGCACTTGTAGCAAACCTTGCCGGCAGAGCTCAAGGGGCCACCGTTGGGAGCGGTGCAGTCGCGAGAAATGTGGCCCTGAAAATCGTTAGTCAGGACGAATGGAAGGGACAGGAGGTGGGTAATTGGAAGCCATACCAGCTTGCCGCAGGCGTAGCACTTCATGGCCTGAGCCTGGCAATCACGGGCAAAGTGGTTGGGGCCACCGCACTTGTAGCAGGTGGCAGGACGAGAATATCCGCCACGGAAGCCGGGGTTGAAGGCACCCCGGGGGCCAGCAGGGGCCCGAGGAGCACCCGTAGCAGGAGCGGTACAGTTGCGCTAGGAAATGATCAATGAGTTTACTTTCGGAGCGATTGTGTTCAGGTGGACCGTCGACATACAGCGATATGGCCGGGCTGGCCGCAGTTGTAGCAGCGGCCGTTGGCATTGTTAAGGCGAAGCGTGGGACAATCAGCCTGAACGTGGCCTACCCCCTGGCAGTTGTAGCACTGCTTGGCTAAAAGACCGTATATCAGAATCCTCATCGTAAACGAGATATCTTGAGGCACGCTTACACTCGGTGGTACGGGGAAGCGGGCAGCTGCTGGACTCATGTCCTGTGAGCGGGTTAAATATGTTCTTGGTGCGTATGTGACATGCATCGCATGAGACGTACCGGGCTGCTTGCCTGTGATATGAGAGGGTGGTTAGCGATTGAATAGAGCAGCTACAGCAGCTTAGATAGATCATTGGATTGCACCCACAGTTGTAGCAAAGACGCTCAGACGAAGAGCAGACCTCTACACGAGCCAATTAGCGATTTTTGGCCTGGGCCTCAGGCGTTTCTGAACCATCAACTAACCAGCAAAGTGGCCAATGTTGCCACACTTGTAGCAGGCTCGGCGAGACAACAACATTGTTGAAGAATGGAATGAGCCTATGTGTAATTATAATCATCGCCGTCAGCGGTTCTGAAGTCAATAAAGTGTGCTTGCAGTATTTATTGTCGAGCTGTTCGCCGCTGGTCGCATTGGAAAGATTCCGGCGCCATGCAACCTCTTCCCCATCCCCCGAAGACTTGGGCAAGAACCGTGGAAGTTATCAGAGACCCGCCACATTGCTGTATATAACTCGCATGCAATTGTTCCTCTCAAGCGCATTGTGGAGAATTGACTGCAGGCAGATCGTGGACGGGAGCAAAAATCGGGAACAGCGGCCAAAGAAAGTTGCAAGAATAGTCGCGCAATGCGGCCACCGGGAATGCAGCACGATGAGGGAGACGTAAGAAAGTACTCACTCTTTCCTAGATTATGAGCAAAAGGAGACCAGTGAGACACCCTTCCAATCTTTGGCAGGAGGCCTGATAGAGTCGTTAGCTCGAGAAGCTTGGAGAAATCAACACTTTTGACAGCCTGCTCCTTGACAGAGTGGGCTGACATAAGACCAAGCAGGTGAAAAATTGTCACGGAACGGAAAATTGGCAAAAGTAACACTAACCGAGCATGAGATACGCTGGATGATTTGATAGACTAGGAAACTAGGAAGAGATATGATACGAGATCGAGAACCTATTGGATTCGGGTAATCTAAATTTAATGATATACAAGCCCCAAGGAAGAGTAGATGAGGACAAGGTAGAAAATTGACGGAATTCTAGAGTACCAGTCGAAGTCATAAGCGATTGAGTTAAGTAAGCAAGGGAACAGAAAGAGACCGATTTTGTGATGTATGGTTACAGTCAATTGTTACGAACGGTAATTTATAATCCAATCTTCTGTAGGTTCCAGAGCCAGTTCCAGATCCAAGTTAGCTCCCGGGCTTTCCCGTAAGTTCTCGGTGCAAGGGTTTGGCCGGAAGGTTGAATCCTCCCCGGATTAGCACCGGTGGAAGGAGGCAATGCCAGGTGCCCTGTTGTCGGGTCCGGCAGTACACTTATATCGTACCCAATGTATTGTGAGTGTATTCAGTACTGTATTGTCATTGTGTTTCCTTCATTCCAGTGTCAATAGCACAATTCTTGACCGATGAACCTACAGCCCAATTTGAAGTACTCATGTCCGCAGTGTCCCTGAGCCTCTCCAGAGGCTGAAGCTGTAAAACCTCATTTCATGAGCTGGTATACTAGAAGTGGTTCTTTCAGCCACTGGAACCCAATGACAGCAGCTATACAATCAAGGCTGGTAAGTGGCAAACCATGCTTCCAGCTGAGCAGCGTTCCATGGTTCTTTCCTGTATTATTGATCTGCCATGTGCATACAGCAAGCAGCAAGCTATCACACTTTGTAAACGCACTTCAATATACTCCCGAATTCTTGCCGCAGTTAAGCTGCAGTATCAATGCTTGAATATGTCCATTACATGCACTTTATTCCATCCCAGCTGGTCATGCTTATGATAGTTTTGTGCGCGACTTCACTCCTCCTTCTCAATAACCGCCGGGGCCTTGATCTCACGGCCTTTGAGGAATTCCAGCCCCTCACCGCCCTATCGAATAGTTGTCTTAGTCTCCATTGTGCCATGACGCGGAATGCAAACCAAAGGGAGTAGGTATACTTACGTAGCTGATCAGTGGGGAGACTTCAACACCAACTGCTTCGCCTTCAGTGACGACAACACCACCCGCCTTTTCAATCCAACGCTGTCCCTGGTTCATGATGTCTGCCTTGCTGGTGTCCGGGTCATCTTCGCCGGTGCCCCGAGCGTTCTTCAGTGGCGAGAATTCGTCCTCGCGGCGCACTTCGATGCATGCAAACTTCTCCAGTGGCGTCAGGGGGAAGACGTCGAAGACAAATTGCTCGAGCTTGACGCCGTTGGGCTTTTCCGGCTTGAAGAACTCGCCAGTCTCGGTGTTGATGCAGGGAATCTTCTTGCGGGCCACGTGATGAGGCAGCTTGTGGCTCCATGTCTCAATCGATTCGAAGAAACGGAACGAGTAGTAGTGGTTGACAATGTTCGCCGCACGGAACTTGAGGACGTCGGGTTGCTTAGGGTCTTTGGCCTCAGCTGTCTCTTTATCGATCTCGGAGTACTCGACAACGTCGGGCTTGCCATTCTTCTGGAGAATCAAGCCCACGGACTCAGTAGCATTGCGCTTCCGGACTACCTTGGTAGCGATATCAACCTTCTTCGAGGCGGCGAAACCGATGAAAACGGGGTCAGCAACCTTGACGAGGCAGTTATCGACACAGTATGTGTGAATGTGCTCGATTCCACGCTTGCGCATATCCTCTCTGACGCCGGAGGTGATAAGGGCCAGATAAATACCACCGTTGCCATCGGGAGCCACGGCTGCCTGTATAAGAGTGATCAGAACGTCAGAACCCAAGACCCTTAGCGGTAGAAACTGGTCCAACTCAACGTACCTTGGATTTGCTCTCCATCAGGATCTTGCCTTCGTTGGAGATACAAGGCAAGACGCCCTGCTCAAAAATGACCACATTGCTCTTGTCCAACCCGAAGTAGTTGTGCTGGCGGAAGAATTCCTCTGTCGGTTTGCGAGTAGGACCACTGGTCATCACATACCATGGGATGGCAGCGTCCTTCCCAGTAACCTTTTTGGCCAAAAGCTGCAACTTGACGATGCGCTCCGCCTGGATTTGGAAGAGAGACTTGTGGCTTGGAAGGCCAATGTCGAAGCAGCCCTTAGGAGCTGAGCTACCCAGGCGCGTTCCCTGCCCACCAGCCATGAGGACCACGGCCACCTTGTTGTCCGCAGTCAGCTGCAGTCCTTCTTCATACCATCTCTGGATGTCGCTAGGGTCCGAATCCAGGATGGAGGCGGTAGCCACATCAGGGAGGGGTTCCAGCGAGGCAGGACCTTCCTGGGCTTTTGGAGGGTTCAAGGCCTTGTCGGCCAACTCATTGATGCGGTTGGGGTCGAAATTGCTCAATTGGTGAAAAAGCTGGGTCTTCTCCGCGGACTTCAATTCATCGACGAAGGCGAAAACGTGTTCTTGTTTGGCATCAGTGTACTTCTGTCTGAGCTGCTGGAATTCTTCGGGCGATGGCTCCCGAAGAGCGTTCTCGGGCTGGCTGTGGAAAAGGTTGGAGACGGTCTCCTTAATGGCGGCGGCAGCCATGATGAACAGCGAGAAATCAAAGGGTATCACAGGTAAGATAGACTGACGGGATGAGGAGGAGGAGGAAGAGGAGAGGTAGTAGTAGTAGTTGAAAAGAGTGAAGAATGAGGGAAGAGGAAAAGGAAGAAGATGGAGGGGGGAAGAAGCTGTTATTAGCGCGGGGTGAACTGGGAAGAGGAGGGAAGGGACGGGGAGGGGAAGATCGGCCCTTAAACAAAACAACCTACGTAATTCACTACAACCAAACAAATAAGCTGGGATGAAACCAGCGATTATTATTACTTAGTTGTTATTATTGTTATTATTATTATTAGTACATACTTTGACTACGGAGGTAGTTTACGTGCCATGATTGTTGCCCCCAAACCCGTCACTGACCGCCAGAAAGACCCCTGGTTTCAGGGGATCGATCATTCTTAGTACAGTACAATTAATTATTTTTAGACTCAATTATGGGTTGGAGAGTCAGGCAAACGGAAGATGCAAAGGACTCAACCGGAGGGAGGAGGGGCCAAGCTGGACAAACACAGCCAATCTGCGGTAGGAGGCGGGGCATACCATCGTATAATATTGCGTGGAGCCAGCCCAGTCTGACTTACGGCCTCACCTCGAAGGCTACTTACTTCAAGGTTTACTAGATCAATAACCGCATCTATGTTCTCTAGGATGACCAATCCAGCCCCGCGAGAGGTCATATGTGATTTGAACAACCTTGCACGTCTCCATGATACTAGGTAGCTCCCGAGCCTGGCCAAATGGGTGAACACCCTGTACTGTGCAAAAGGACTGGATTACCAGGAAAGCTGGAAGGCAGGAAGGCAGGTAGTCTACCATAGTACTGTACATAGTAGGTTAGGGTGGTATACATCATTTCATAGCCATGAAGGTCTTCGTCTTGTCTTTCCTTGATCGCTTGATCATCGGCGTCGGCGATCCCGATACCTATCATCGTCGCGACGTTCATACTGCTGGTCGCCATACGAGTCTTTCCGTACTGGACTTCGATTGTGCGATCGATCTCGGTAGCGACTACGGTAAGAGTCTCGCCGGGGACTTCGACTAGCTTGTCTATCACGGCGCTCGTTCCGCCGAGGGCTTCGGCTGTATGACCTATCTCGACGAGGGGCAGACAAGCGTCCAGACTCTTTCCTGTCGAAGACCATCGAATAGTCCTCCCGGCGACGTGCATTGTTGTTGTCAGCGGCTCGGTACTGGCGTTTCTTCTCAAGTCCAGCTACACCGCCAAACCCACCCCGCTGACCACTGCGCTTGGTAATGGTTGCGTTACGCCAGCTCTCCGATAGTTTTGATACCTAGTGCATCGAGTGGTCAGCAGCGTCCGACGAAAAGGTGCGAGGTAGTATTGCTTACACTTTGCGAGAAATCAACATGGATGCGGTGATCGTCAATTAGAACACCCTGCATCTTGAAGTAGGCCTGTTCACAGTCCTTTTGATTCTCGAATTCGATAAAGGCATATTGAAGGCTGTCGCCTGTTCGCTTGTCCCGGATCACTTCGCACGAGAGAATTGGGCCAAAGCGGCTGAAAATTAGGTTGAGGTCCTCATCTGAAATCGTGTGTCAGTTTGGCTTGAGTTAAATAGCATGGGGCATAGATGATCGAAGAGGACATGGGTTTGTACCTTGGGTGACTGGGTTCAGCTTGCAGACGAACAATACATTCTCTGGTGGCTTGACCTCGGCAAATGGAAGGTCGCCTACCATCTCTAGGGTCAACGCCTGCGCTCTGGCCTCACGCTCCCGTCGTAGCTTTTCCAGTGCCTCCTCATCCATATTGTCGTCGAGATCCTCGTCATCTGCGATTCTCACCGTAGCCAATTGTGCCTTGGATGGCACCGGGCTCTCCGCTGGCTCCACCAGTCCCGGGGGGTCATTGAAGGGATCGTCGAGAATCACAGTGTGACGAATTCTGATATCCTTGAGTGGCCGCCCGCGATCATCGATGAAGACTTCGTTCACCTTCTCTAGAACGTCGAATCCTTCCACGACCTTGCCAAAGATCACTGCCTTGCCATCTAAGTAGTCGAGACCCTCGCCAAGGGTTATAAGGAACTGGCTGCCGGCAATGCGCAGATCTGGGTCGTTGGGAGAAGGGACAGTCGCCATGCTCACAGTCCCTCGCTCGTCGTGTTTCAATTTGGGAGGGATTGGGAGTGAGAAGGTGCGCTGGGAGGGACCTTGCAACAAGCCCCATATCGAAGATCCGCCATCGCTCTCGGGGGAATCAGGTCCCAAGGGATCGCCGGTTTGAAAGGTAAAATTCTTTTGGACGCTGTGGACGGGCGAAAAATTGTAGTACTTGACTTTGCATAGCTTCAGGAAGCTACAGTGGGAGACCATAGATAGCTTAGTTTTCGTTCAGCCACTCGACTTGTACGCGTGCAGGAGAGCATGACAAGAGTACCAAAATGAAGGGATGACACAGCAAGAAATGGTAAGGGGACACATACTTCTCGCAGGCCTTTGGTGACTCGTCGACCAACAGATCAATGACGATGTCGCCGAGAGAGGTTTCCAGCAGGACGCTCATGGCGGATCCCCGGTAGTTGCGGGTGATATCGCGAGGATCGACGGTGCGTAAGACAAAAACAGAAAAGGAGAGTGAAAAAGAACCAAAGGGGAAAAGATGCGAGTGATCCGAATGAAAAGAAGAACCAGGAAGGTCCGGGGGGGGGGGGAAAGAGGGGGTAAGAGGTCGAATTGAAAGCTGCCAAAAGGACGAGCGGGAATTACTTGTAAGAGGGAGGATGATTTGATGCAAACCAGGCAAGGTACGGACGGAGTACAGTCAATAAGAGTGACAAAAGTTATGTTGCGGAGCCGCTACTACGCTGCCGCCCAGCCTATTCCTACCTGAGCAGAGTGTCGGCGGCCCCCCGTCGTAGATCATCGCTGTTCGACTACTGGACATACTCATGTACATGTATGTACATATTACATACTGTACAATTCTGACTTTCTGATGGACTGCGTAGTCAGTCTATTGTTGGGGTAGTGGAGTACTATTTACAGTTACTGTATAGTACTGCTTCATGATCCTTCGACATATTCCGTTCCTATAGTATTTTAAACTGCTTATGCTGCTGCTGCCGCTGCAGCCATCACTACCATCACCACCACTATTCCACATAAATTCTATCGCTCTATCATCCGGACTCTTGGAGGCCTTGATGGAGTTAGACTGATTTGTTCTAGATCTTCAACTATCGTCCTCGGAAAAGGGACTGCCTGCCTGTTTCCAGCAGCCACAAAAAGTTCTTCCCCACTCCTCCAAAGAACCTTCACTCAAACTACCTCTCCCCCCCACCCCGTGTCACCCGATTGACAGCGACTCGACGGTCATACAAGCTCCGAAAGGAGCATTCGTCGCTGAATCAATCATCTTCGACAGCTTCGAGGTGTTCTTGCTGTCGGATGGATGTTCCGGCGCCCCTCTCGTGTAACCGCCGTTACTTTGGAACTAGAGCCGGATATCTTCCGGGAAACCTCGTTGGACGAACAACTTAGGGGTAAGAGATAGTGCTTGCGCTAGGCCTGGACCGAGATTTAGCTGGTAACCGTGTGTTGTTTCATTCCTTGCCGGCGATCTGGTCGCTCGAACCTGTCGCCAACTTATCCTTTGCCCAGCTACCGATTAAGTATTGTACAAAATACAACGAGTATTGTTCCCGGCGCGAAGTGCCGTCGGTCTCCCCCAAGTCCCAGGGCACAGTGGTCTGTCTGCCTTACGCCTAGGAGGTATTTCGTTAACCGTCAGGCCTCGCCTTGAAGATGAATTCAGCTTGATGCACTCCACTCACCCCAAAACCTAGAGGTACCTTCTGAAACCCACGGTGAATGCCTTCCCACACTTACCCGGTTCTACTCTTTGTGAGTTTCACTACTGGGGCGTTGAATAAACGGGCGGTCTCCTGCAGCTAGGTCCAACAGCAGTTCAATAACCCACCCCTTCAGCAATTTTGCAGATATGACAGCAAAGCTAATCCGATGGGGAAACACACGTGGTGCTCACTAGACATGGATGGTATCTCTTTATCTCTAGAATGATCATCATAATGTTGATTCCCCGTAACGCCTGGAACTATCGAGATTCCAGCATGGATTCAATGAATTTCACTGGGTCTTGGTATCTTTGTGGCTGGTCCTATTGCCAATGACAGCTTTCTGATCCAACCACTGACTGAGAGAATGTTCCTGAATCGAACGGAAGACACTTGGGTCATGACGCCTTTCCTTAATCTTTGGGACTTCAGAAGGGCAATCTGCTCTCCTCCCTCTCTCGACCGCTGCGTCTTATTCACTTTTCCCCGTCCCCTTTCTCCTGAGCCTACCATTGTCGCCGTGTCCCATCTTACGGGCGGAAGCCACAGAGAACCTATGGTCGTCTCATCTCCAGCTTCATTAGACAATTGACCGATTTCCCGTGTCCGATCTCGATCTTGGTTGAAAAGGGACGACACTAGTACCTTAGTTCAACCACCTCCTTTCCACATATTGCCTGCACCAAAGCTACCGCAATGGCGGCGAAAGGATTGGTTTCGATCTGGACCAATCGTTGTGTGCAAGTGCTGCAGGTTTGAGCACAAGCAAATGTCGACAAGGCCCTGCCCGTCAATGACAATGTGCACTGGGCTCGTGCCCCTGACCTTCTTGCATACTGAGTCGATCTTTTTTTTTTTTTGCCCCACAGTCCAGGTCAACCCTCGTCGAGTCGCGAGGGTTGGTTACCTTCATTTACCTTCATCTTATTCGTTCTCAGGCTGCATTTTTCCCTCCCTCCTTTTTTGAGGGTTTCTCGGTCACTTACGGCCAGTTTTTGTTGTTCTGGTTCACTTGACGCTTCCCCAGCCCTCTAACAAGAGGAGCCCGGGGAGTCTTAAGCCTTGCACGATACGTAGACCCGGATCCAGACCTAGGCTGGCGATCTTTGCTTGACGCTACTTAATGCTAGTCAATTACTCCATACTGCCATGCCAGGGCTCCACTCACTTATTCGGGCTTGGCGGTTGAGCCACATTGGCGCGTTGCTGGAACAGAGCCGATCTTAGGACTCAGTCTTTGCTCTACACGTTCGTCCTTAAGGCATAGCAGCCAAGCTTTCCGAGACATCGGTGTAATATTCGCAGCTTGGTGCGGTCCGTTTGCATCGTGCTCTGGATCAGTTGAGTTCTTCCTTTATTCTTGGCTCCGGACTTCTATCTCTCTCTCTCTGCCGAAGCTGCTCGTGGACCTGACTGAAAGCTGCCGATCTGACCTGAGCTGAGATAAGTTAGCTATAAGATGTCAAAAGTACCAGTCAAGACTAGACCGCCGAGAGAAGTTTGTTTGATGGTTGAAAATAGCAGGCGTCAGGCCAATGGGGTTTGCATATCAACCATTGTTCAAGCAGAGAGCAAACATCCACACGTTCGTTGCTTCCGCCTTCCGGTCAATAGCTTGGTATTCGCGCTGGAGGCGCTCATGCAAACGTAGGCGGTGGCTGTCCGCTCATCGAGGCTGTCCTGGCCGGTCGCTTCTGACGCAGGGCCCTATCGCTGGCTACAAAATATCATTCATCATTCAAAGACCAGGACCAGTGGTGGAAGCCACCACATGTGGAGTTCACGTTGGCATCTATTTGCTGAGACCGACCCTGGAGATCTCAGTCTGCCCAGCTTGGAGTGATAGGCTTGCCTGTGGGTTTCTATCAGGCCATTTCTACAACTGGTGCAACGTTACTCCGAATTTGTGAAACTGAAGTCCCTACAACGCTGGGATATTTTGTCTCTCTGTTCTTCTATCATTGTGTCATGGAGACCAGACCTGAATCTTTGGACACATCATTACTGTTTTGTTTTTGTTCTTGCTTTTTCTTTTCCTTTCTTTTTTTCTTTTCCCTTTTACTTCTTTGCCTGATTGAGATGCAGCACGGTTGTTTGCATGGTGCTCTCATCTGTACACCCAGACGCCTAGAAGAAACAGGTATCAAAATGGCCACACTCTTTCGAATGGGGAAGCGACCTAATTCCCTTTCCAGTTTTAGGGGCTTCGGTAGGGGAAGACTTTGTTCTCTCTGAAAACTGCCTGCCAGCAGTCGACTTTCATCGAAATGACAAGATACGAACATCAGGGAAAAAAAGAACGAACGAAAAAAAAAAAAAAAGGTGAAGGGCCAGACTCTCTTTCAGAAACCATACGCAACGCTAACACATGGACTTAAAACTGGCCTTGCTTCCGGCTACAGCCCTCTCACCCTTCCTGGTTCCTTTTTCAATACTTAGGGGATGGACCGGATGTCTTGATTGCAACAATCCCTGATCTATAGACCTTTTTATGCTCCTTGATAACCTCCTGAGAAGCTTTTCCCTTCCGTAAACTTGTCTCGAATACATGTGAGTCTCGAATTCGGGAAACACCATGTTTTCGCCCCCGCTGACGGATGAAGTAATGGCTCACTCTATATACTCCTCGGAGGAGGAGGGGGTTGGCTTTGATTCACAATCTAAGCGAGATGCTCTATCGATACCCCCGCGCACCAGTCGAGGCGATAGCTACCAGGACATGGTGGATAGAGCTGGTTGTCAGAGTCCCAGTCCCGAGATCGACAGCAAGAGTCGAAACTCGACACGCCGCCGCATTCAGGTAGCGGTAAGTTTGGCTCCCCTTGCTCTTCCTCTTCTTGTCTCGGCCTCCTCCAAACTGTCTTCTTCTATGACTGACGAGTTGTCAGTGTAATCGTTGCCGAAAAAGAAAAATCAAATGCAGCGGCGACAACGGTGATGGGCAGGGCTGCTCCAACTGTCGCAGCTCTGGAAATGCCAACTGTCAGTTCTTGAGGGTGAGTCCAGAGGTCGTTTACACTCTAGGTGGCAACAACCAGAGCTTACTTTTAACGCAGGTCAATTCTTCGATGATGCAGGCGAGAGTTAGCTGGCCCTATCCAGCGATGAATGCTACGATGTCCTCTTCTCACCGACATGGGTCATATGTGCAGTCAATGCCACCAAAAACGATGGCCACTACGTTAGGCAACCCTTCTACTTTGCGCGTGAACCCTTTCGCCCGGGCACCTGGTTATGGCTGTGGGTCAGCTGAGTCGCAAATGTCCGTTGGTCGACAGTCGTTTGGGTGCGTTGACCACGCCGCTCACTACGAGGAGGACCCCGGGATGTACAGCCCTCAGACTTCGGGGTATATGGTCTCTGGGGCACCGCAGACCGTCATGGCGGAGTATTGTGGGCTCCCATGGAGTTCCAAAGCGTGGAGTCCTAATGTGTATTCTGGCCGGAGTCCTAGCCCAGGCATTTTCGCCGAACACGAGAGCGGGAGTTCCTTGTCTCAACCTCTATATCCCTACATGTTCTCGGGGCCTCCAAGTCAAATCACTGATGCCCCGCCGATTGTGCCAACAATGAGTTGTACCTCCGTCGAGGGACAAGGGGTGGATCGGACACTTCCTGACCCCACGAGTCGAAGTCAAGGTCCACAGTGTCCTGCTGGATTTACACTCACGCCCGAATTTCTTCCGGTCCCGGAGACCGTGGATCATCGAGCCGGGATTGGTTGGAACTACAAGAGCGCCACCGGCTCTAACAACAATATTCTTTCCTCAGTCCAACGGTTTCCGAACGAAGCCGTAGGCGGCAGTCCCGTCACTCGGACGAGGACGAGTGCGCAAGACATGGTCTTCGGAACTCCTCTGCTCACTACCATTGGTGCGCCTTCTCTTTTGTCCTCCTCTGCCGGGCCACTTGCTGGCTTGGTGACGGCCACCACGAGCGATGACTTTCGTGGGAGTGGGGATGGTGGTCAAGCCTCGAGAACTCTCGCGCAGAGTCATCTTCCCGACGCCGACTCGGACATCTACGTATACAGCAGCAGCGAAAGGAGGGACAAGCACTCATACAAGACGGATGGATCAGCATCAGTGCTGATGAACGGGCTACCCTACACACGCCCCGGGCCGGGGCTCTATGGGTCGCCGATGACTACAACGCCCGTCTGCCGCCCCGATACAGTGATTTATGCACCGCCGATACCATCGCTACATCATCCCAGCGATTTCTAGCCCTTCCGTTCGCAGGAGGGGGGCCATTGTTGTTGTTCTGGCAGGCAAGTGCAAGTCCGCTGGGAAGTATGAATGAGCGGTAACCGACAGCAAGACTGTTGGTACGTGACACAACCCAAGAGCTGAAACAAACGTGATCGGCTCGACTCAACGAATATTGGGGTACCCCAAGTCCCTAATCATTTGAGACTGGAGGGAGACGTGTCAACTCCTCCCCCCTGATTAATTCTAGACATGGAAAGGTAAAATTAATACTGAGCGTTGGCGGCAGTTCCTCTCCTCACCCCATGGGGCCTATTGGTAATTTCAGCACGCGCAGACAATGCGCTGGCTCTTTGTTACATTATTTTCTCCCTAGAGCGAAAGAAGAAACCAGAACAGGGAAGGGAAAAAAAAAACAAAAACAGGCATGTTACACTAATACTAGGGACTGTGTTGGATTTGTGATTCCCAGGACTTGCTCGGTGTTGCTGTGTTTAAACTTTTTGCCTGTGATTGGCACGACTGGGGAGGCTCTCCGTTTTATCTTTGGCTGTTTTTCTTTCCTTTGTTTTGTTTTGTTTTCACTTTTTTTTTTATCTCTCTTGGGTTTAGGGTGGCTACTATCTTGTCTCCTGTAGAGGATGATCCCGCTCCGTTGGAACTTGGTTATTGTAATGCGTTTTTATTGTTGTTGTTGCTGATATTTCCGAGGAATTGTCTATGGTGGTGGGTTACTTGTTAGTTAGCAGCCTGACTGGGGCTACACTGCTGGTACTAACAGCAGTCTTAATGAGATATTGCATATACCTAGTATACCTATACCTATACCTACCGAGGGCAAATCCACGCCCATGACGATGACCATATCCATCCATAATCTCTCCCCTTCTCCCTTCTTCTTCCTCTTCTTCTCCGACCCAACCGAAACAACAACAAAAAAAAAACACTAGAAAACCACCAAACATTGACGAATAAGCCCATCCAATCAGAAAGTAAATCCCCTCTTCCCCCAACTCAGACCCTCTCGGAATTCATCCCGCCAGCAAAAGCAAGTCAAGAGGGCCCGTGCTTTAACTTTCCCAACGGTGCTACTTCCCTCCAATCTCTCTTTCGTTCCCTCGCCTTGTGCACCCGGAGGATCTCAGACACGGGGGCTAGAAGGAGTTAAGGGAAGTAAGTAAGGTCGTAAGCTGGAAAAGACGATCCTGTAACCTCGCTCCAGCTCGGACCTTTCATACCCTTGTCCAGGGTCTCTCTCTGTCTTGTTTCTCTCTTGTTTCTTGGCCCTTTACCCCCACCCTACTCCCCTCCTCCTGAAATGTAACCTAAATTGGAGCATAGCAAGTGGATGCCAGGTGGGTGATTCATCCGGGGTCCGTGGTGATACAGTACTACTACTACTATTATCACTATCCGAGAGGAAAGAAAGCTACGGACGTACGTACTCGCCTACCAGCTCCATGCTTCCGTGCTCGAATATGCGGGCGTAGGGGGGGCGGGGGAAGAGAGGGTTCTGGGAAAGGAGGCTCCCCAAGGGGAAACGCTTGTGCTGGGGGATCGCACAGGGTCAAGAATGATACCAGCCCGGATGGGATGGGCTAGTAAGAGACAGAGAAAAGAAAGGAACGAGTGATGGACTGTGATGCCTACCGGGGACTGCGGGCTGGCTCCGATCAAATCAACCGGTCGATAAGGATGCGATAAGAATTTGATGGGGTAGTAAAGGTAGTTTGGGTAGTCAAGGGGATATGAAAGGCCAAGGCATGAAGAATCGATAAGGATCTCGGGGTGAGTGTCATGAAAGAGGCAGCAAAAAGGATATCTGGGGTGATGCACGAGCCAAGTAAAAGAAAAAAAAGAAAGGTATCCATTTTATCTCCTTTTTGTGGGGTGTTGGAAAGAAAAGAAATCCGACCCATGTTTTGATTTTGTTCCCCCCCCGGCATACAGAATAAGCCCAAACGGTCTCGAGTTGATTTTTTTTGAAGTTCCCTGTCATCGGATTCATGGTTTCATATTGTAGATATGAAGAATTGGCGGTGGCCGCCCATGAGAAATAAAAAAAATGTAAAACGCCCTCCACACACAACCAGTTCGTTCATATCCACCAGGGTTCGTTGGTTCAAAGAAGACCGTGGGGAATTCCGGCAGAAAGTGAAATCACCCCCGATCCTCCCCGTCGTCAAGCTCAGCCCGTGGCCGCGCCGTCCGCCTGGAACCGATAAGTCCATCCGACTCCGAGTCCCGAGGCGAAGACGTGAAAGCCAGCGAGCCGCCACTCTATTTAGTTCCCCCTTCCATATTTTCACCAATAAACGTAAACGCAGAGAACTCTCAACCGAATCGAGCCGCTTAGTTCTTGTTCTTCTTGGGGCCCTTGACCTTCTCGGTACCGCGGAACTTCTTGGAGCGGTTCTTCCGTTGCTTGCCTGGAGGGGGTGTGAGTATACACGAAATGAGGAAACATGCGAGGCGAATAGAGACACAAGGAGGGACGTACGCTGCTGTCTGCTGGGCTTCTCGATCTTGGTGGCAGCACCGATGCGGACCAGACGGTAGTGGGGCTCGAACTTCTTCAGGGCCTCCTGGGAGTCGTAGACGAGAGCGAAACCAGTGCTCTTACCGCCACCGTACTGCGTACGGAAACCGAAGACGGAGACCTGGTCCTTGTTGGCCTTGTACAGGTCGGCGAGCTTGTCGCGGAGTTCGTCCTTGGAGACGTTGGCGCGGTTGGGGTGGAGGACATCCCTGTGTGCAGAATATCAGCGTCTGCCGTTTCTCATGCAAAAAGTCTGGTCGTGTTGCCCGGAGGTTGCTCTCGGATGAATTCCCAGTCGATAAATCTTCTCTTGTCTTCTTTTGCCCTTCACGCATATATACACACTGAATGTGATATTGCCCCCGGGCATGATTTTTTTGGGTTGCAAAAAAATCTTCCCTATCAAAATTGTCGTAACATTCCCTTTGTGTTGCCATCCGGTCGACCTTGGAATCGTCATGTCGTATCTTCCTCCTCTCTCGCTTTCCCATCTCTTGCCTGTATCTGGGTCTGTATCCTCCCTCCGAGCATCCTCCGGGCAGTAGCATTCGGGGGAAGGCTTCTTACACGACCATCTGCTTGCGAGCAAGCAGGGGGTTGCGGATGAACTTGCGAGTCCGCAGGGTAACGGGAGCGTCGGCCATGGTTGGAAGTTGACAGCGAAGGAATCTGCGTGCGACAGGAAGCAAAAGGGGGGGCAGATTAAGGAGGGCGCGGGTTTGTCGAAGTCGCTGTCAAGTCGGGTCGGGGCTTCGAAATGCGGCGTTCGATTCAATTTTGGTCTTGTTGTGCACAAGTTGGCTGTGGGCTCGGCTAGACGACCCTAGTCTGGATCCGGTTAGTCCGAGTGCCCTGCTCAATTATTCCCCATCGGAACTAGCGCCATGGTGCCTGATAAGAGGCCGCTGACTCAGCCTCTGTTCCTTATCCACGACTTACTATGTATTTTCTACGCTACAATCTACACTAGAGCATCATACAACTTCAACCTCATTCTCACCATGTTCTCCCCCGCCTCCCCCATCGACCGTCTCGTGTCCCAGTACTACCAACAGCTCGAACTTCCCTCTCTTGCTCTCCCCGACAACGCCACGCTCCTCACCCCCACCACCCAACATGCCCTCTACAACCGCATGTTCAACGAGTCCGACCCCGCCCTCTGGCCGCTGCCCCCCGCCCATTATCGCATGCGCGTGCTCAAATTGATCATCGCCCGCCTTGAGCAATCACTTACCAATCCGGAGGAGGATGTATGAACCCTTTATCTGTATGACATGATCTGATCAGTTCCAACCATCGCCGATCAAATTCATTCCTCCCTTCCCTTCCCCCGCTCGTTACCCTCCCACCAACTCGGCTCGAATAAACTAATCCCCCCTGATCCAGGAAATCATCGACGACCTCCTCGAAACATGGGGTACCTTACTCACACACCCCAAACCCTCCGCCATCGCACAAGCCCAACAACTCACCTACATCAAATACACCGCCCCGCCGCCGCACCATCACCCAACCACCGATTCTGCTCCCGCCGACCTGACACAACAACAACAACAACAACAACAACAACAACAACAACAACAACAACAACAACAACAACAACAACAACAACGAACCACCATCACCTCCGAATCCCGCGGCCTGATCCTCTCCGCGGGCACCACGGGATTCCGCACCTGGGAAGCCGCCCTCCACCTGGGGACCTACCTCGCGACGGACCCGACCGCCGTCCGCGCCGGGATCGCCGGGAAACGGGTGATCGAGCTCGGCGCGGGCACGGGATTCCTGGGCATGTTCTGCGCGCAGCATCTCCAGCCCCGGTCTGTGGTCGTGACCGATCGCGAGATCGCCCTGATTGAGCAGATCCAGGATTGTGCAGGGCGGAATGGACTGGTGGGTGACGGCGACGACGCGCCCGGCAAAAGGTTCGCGGCGGGGATCTGGGAGTGGGGGACTCCGCTGGATATTCCTGGGCTGGGTGAGGGTCGTGTTGGTTCCTCGGGAGGGGGAGGGGGAGGAGAGCTACCGGGAGATGGCGCCGTGGGTGAAGAAGCGAAGAAGGGTCTTAAGTTCGATGTCGCATTGGGCGCGGATCTGGTATGTTATTTTTTCGTTTGGATGCCTCTTTTCAAGAATCCAGGGCCATCGCTGGTCACCGGGAACGCAACTGACTCATGGAACCTCTGGCCTAGATCTACGATGTTGACCTTGTTCCCCTCCTTGTCGCGACCATTCAGGACCTCTTCGCCAACTATGGTCTACAGCAATTTATCATCTCCGCCACTTTGCGGAACGAGAACACTTTCCGCACGTTTTTGAGAGCTTGTGGTGCGTTGCCCCCCTTCCCCTCCCCACCCCCTGCTGTCTGTAGTGCACTCACTTGATGCGCTCCTCTTTCCGGTATCAGCAACTGATTCTCTTGCAGAAGATCAAGAGTTCACTGTCGAGCAACTCCCATTCACATCACCTCCCGAGGCAGAGCAGAAGGGCTTCTATCATTCCACGGCGATCCCAATCCATATATATCGGATCACAAGACCGACAGCCTAGTCTTCAATCTTTCTCAATGAACCTGAAACGAGATTGACGTCGAGTCAACAGGAATCAAATATAGACTACCAGCTCGCTTGCCGCTCTACCCGCTTACTTCGACCTTTGGCCTCTTTGGTGACCTAACGGCAAAACAATCATGGTCACATATTGTTGATGGTGGATCTATCTTCAGACAAAGCTAAAATCTCGGCTTGAGAGGGTAAATTGCGAAGAACAACTGTATATATGTCAAAAACCAGTGCCGTTCTGTATGTAATAAGTCTAACATCCTGGGTATCATGTCTATCAAATCGGATAAAGAAACGCGCTCGAGCGATGGACAGCAGGCCGAATACTGTTTCGAGAAAGATTGAACGGCCCACAGAAAAAAAGTTGATCAATCAGGGAACGTGCTGCTGCTCAGGCAACTGAGTTATGCTCAAATAGAATGAATCGAAGGAGCGAAAATGAGGTATATACGAGGCTATGTTTCGTTGCTTTGGGGGGCAATTACTACCGAGCAAGGTCACTCAGCAAGGCTCTCCCTGAGAAGTCCCTCGTCCAAGTTGTCGGCATGTAGGGATACAGGTGCACGAGACACGGGGCGAAATCCCAGGATCGGCCCTTTTTGGTTTACTCCCGGGTGCCGGAAGGGCAGGCTCGGAGCTGGACTTGCTCGAACCTTGATGGAGCTTCTGGTGCTGTTCCCACTGGAGGAGGGCCTCACTTGGGAAGAAGTATCCTCCTCAATTGGGGACGAATGCATGGTTTCATGCCCCGAGACGGCGGCGGTGCCCCAGCGACCGCGGACCCAACCACCAACCCGGCGGGGCAGAGACAGCTTCCGAGAAGGCGTAGTAGTGCTACTGTCCGAGTATTCGTCTTCAGGGACCACCTGTTCAGTTGACAGCTGTCTGTTCCCAGTCATTGATGCGAGAAGGGCCTGTGGACGCTGGTTTGGCAATAGGGCTGGCTCTCGTCCCGCCGTCACATTGCTCGTCGAAATCACCGGGGGTGTGGGGAATAAATCCATATTCGACGAAATAATGCGTCGAGGGATGCGGACAGGCATGGTGGTCGAGGGAAGGTCGTTCACATTCGTCCGCGACGGACGTCGACTCGGAGCATGAATGTCCATCCCCGCCACGGAGAATAGACTCTCGTGGGACGAGCACCGACGCAGGGAGCGGTAGGGAGAAGAAAATATGTCTGTTATCATAGGAGACGCAGCTCGCTCCGACTCAGCATACTGCATCGACTCCATCTCTTCCGGAATCACAGCTTCCACGACCCCTCTGTGTGGCGATTCAGCATCCAGATTACGTTGGGTGAGATAGTCATATCTCAGATCATCATCATTGGGATGGGTCAGACGATCAGTCTCATCCCGTCGCAAAGATGCATCGGAGTGACCCTTTCTGCGACGGCTTGTCAATGGAGAGGAAAAGACGGTACTATCTGGGCTAGTTGGCTGGGAGAAGTCGCAGCCGCGTTCCGCGCGATCAAAGATCGAGGGCGGTTGGTAAGCGGACTGTGGCGAGCTGGCCACGGAGTCCGTCATTGGAGTTTGCAATGACCACCGATGAGACGCCGCTGGAGGGATAGAGACTGATGTTTGGGACAATATGGTTGATGTGGAGGAGGTAGATGACTGCGAGCGGTGATTAGGCTTGCGTGTTCCCGAGGCCGAGTTAAGCACCGCCGCATTCCCCAAAGATCGTCTTTTCTTACTGCCCCGACGAAACAACGAACCCCGATCCTTTTTGGCACCAACAGGGATAGCGGGTGGATGGTAATGATGGTGAATATGGTATTCCTGCGACACGCGACGTGACTCCTGCGCTTCCAGTTCCTGGCTCAAGGTTGTTGACGGCCGAGGTTCCTGCCCGTCGGACGCAGCTAGGGGCTGATGAGACAAAATCTGATCCCGCAGGTTTTGCACCTCCTGATTCGAGCTTTCGAGCATGTCCCGCAGCTCCATGATTCCTATCTGTAGGTTGGCATTATCCTGTAAGATGTCGCGTACGAAGTGGGAAACCACGTTGGCGCCCGCGCGATTGCGTCCCAGCTCCTGCGCAGCAGCCGCACCTTTCAATCGACCAGCCGCACCATCGAGCTCGCGCTCCACGGTTCGTCGGCGCTCCATCCGCTGGATCAATTCCGCATGGCGCTCTCGTTCTTCCCGGGCCTCCTTTTCAATGCGGTCAACTTGATCATGCAGATCACGGAGAGTGCATTCCGCCTGCTTCCAGCGTTGGACGGCCGACTTGGATTCCTCCTTCGCCGACTGGAGACTCTCTTGTAGTCGACTCTGCTCCAACTCCATGTGTGCGAGTTGGGCCTCGAGATCCGCCGCGCGAGCTGCCGACATGGTCAATTTGCGCAGCTCAGTCTCGGTGTTTTCCAGTCGCGATGCCAACGATTTGGCGTGTAGGTCGGAATCGGCGACGGCCTTGTTGAGGCCCTCTAATTGCTCCAGTAAGTCGCGATTCTCCTCAATGATGCGGGCGTTCTCGGCTTGAACCTCGCGCTTCTCCCGTTCGAGAGTTTCAATGCTGAGCAGGAGACGCTGGCGGTCCTGTTCCGCCTCCGCCATGTAAGATTCATGACGGTGGAGTAAAGCCTGCAGAGCAAAGGTTAGCGATGAGGAGCCCATACTCGTGGCCGCCAATGCGGCCTTGTCTGAGGCGACAGCCATGACGAACAAAGAAGCATTGAGAGAGAATGGGAGACTTGAGACTGGAAGACGCCATGAGAGAGCGGGGGAATGTTGTGACAGGCCAGGTGGTAGGCCTGCCTCAGTTGGCCGTTCTTGTCTCGTGAATCTTCAGATCTCTTGGCACTCAATCCCCCAATGGAGAACAGTCATTCAAACCGAGATTGTCAAATTCCAATCAAAGGACAAGCAAGAAAGCAAACGATGTAAACAATGTCCATCCGCCAGTGAAGGGGGCCAAGGACATGAGGTGAGTAATCAGGCATGTGAGTATAGAGAGAAAGTATGTGAGAGGGATGAGGATATATAGGCCGACCATCCAAAGCAAGCAAGTTAGTGGGCAAAGCCATTTGACCGGCCACCAGTCAGACAGCCTCATATCTGGCTAAGTTCTGTAAGACTTCATCGGCTCCAGGCCAAGAATCAGGCAGGGCAAGGTGCATCGATAGTGATAGTGGTGACTTTAGTGGCCGAAGGAACAGACCTCCGCTGCCAACAATGATGCCGCCTGACGTATTGGCCGAAAGGCCGAACCAACAAGAAGCCGGGAAAAACAAATCTGCAGATAAACAAATAGGCAACTCGAGGGCAGAAGGCACTAAACGGGAAAAGTAAGGGAAATCGGAGAACGCTGCCAGCAGACACGTACCTGGCCTAGTTTAGCAGCAGTTGCAAGATCCTTTTCCAGCCCCTCAAGAGCCAGATGATTATGGAGCAAGAATGCACAGTCATTCCGGCCACAGCAGCATTGAAGATCCGTGGTCGAGACGTGGGCAGAGGCTGGGTGGGCGGGAATGCTGGGAAGCTGACCAGTAGTGGACGAATCCATGGCTTGGGGGGGGGAGGAAGAGCGGGAGCAGTTGCAGCAGTTGCAGCAGACGCAGCAGCAGCTAAAGAATGGAGAAAGGGAGGGAGGGGTTAACAGTTGAGCTGGCACCCCTGGAACGACGTGATGAAATGGCCCGGAGGCCCCCGAGCCTCGACGCTTGTCCAAGCTCCGGTCGTAGATTGATGAAACAAGAATAGATCGAGATGGATACAGATCGCGCGAGAGGGTCTTTCTGTCTGTGTGTTTCTGTCCGTCTCTGTTTCCGTCTCACAAACTCCACTAGACCATAGTAGGTTGTCTGCTTCTGGCTTGAACCTCCCTCAAATCTGTGAGAAAGATCAAGCTAGAAGTTCTCAATTGCTCGATTGAAGCATGAATCGGTGGTTCAGACGGAGAATGATGGAATGTGGAAAGGACCGAGAGAAATGAAGGGGAATAATCGGAGTACTAATCATGGATGCAATCATTATTATGGGTGGATGGTCGGTGGATGGAGAAACGGAGCTGAAAGCCGTTCGAGGCGGAGACCGCTGGCGCCTGTTGATGATTGGCTCCGAGAGGGCCGGTTGGGCGGTGAAAATGGACCGGGTCTGAAGAGGCGGTAACCATAAGGTATAGTACCTGAGGTAGTACTCCGTACTATGTAAATAATAATCCATTGAAGACGTAGACTTGTTACGTGCGTTCAAGGAAGGCAGCATAACCTGCTCGCAGCACGCAACTCACTAGTCAGCTTTCAAGAACTTACAAATCACAAACGATGGACTGCATGTGTATTCTGGTACTACGGACAACCCCACCAGAGACTAAACTCCTGCCCTGAATGAACGAGGTACTACTGTACAATAGTATGTACCCGGGCCTAGTACTGTACCTTGTCGCCCAACCTACCAACCCCCCCCCCCCCCCCCCCCCCCCCCCCCCCCCCCCCAATGACTGCTGCTGCATGAAAGGGCTGCTGAATGATGGCCTGTGACGCTGGGACAAAAAAAAAAAAGGAACAAAAAATTCCCCACGACTTCGGTGCTCTGGGAAATCACTCATCAAAGATACCAGTCTTTCGTATGTTAGAGAGAATAATCACAGCAGATTCAGACATGTCCTCATACACCTTTCTTCCCATCCTTCATTAAAGCAAGAAGTCATGGCGTACATTAATAAACGCCCCAGCGCCGCCCTCCTCGCTAATCTCATTCACCAGCACCTCCGTCTGTTGATACAGGCGCTCCAGCGCCGCCGAAGATGACTTGCCGAGTGACACTATTTGACGTTGTTAGCCACCGCGTAACCCAATGTAGCCACCCACCCACGGTCTGCCTTACCTAGAATGGCCGAGTTCAACTCTTCTGCCACGGCTATGCGGTTGGCCGGGTCTAGATAATGCCCATGCACCGACTGGCGCGCGTCCTGATAGGCCACCAAGGAGAAGATATCTTCCAACATCTTCCGGTCCCCGCCCCGTTCATCGGGTGGATAGTCGACGAACAGCTGTTGTCCATACTGTACAGCCTCGGTCAGCAGCTCCTTTGACTTGGCTGCCGTCTCGGAGTCTTCAATCTCCATCCCCTCAACTTCCCATCCGTCCCCGTCGTGCACTTGGTCATCTAACTCCATTTCCTGGTCAAACACCGCACTGTCCAACAAGCCATTCGTCGATCGTCCCCGCTTCGACGCCGTTGCTGATAGCTCACTGCACCGCCGCATCATTTCCAAAAACTTGCGACATCTTAATTTGAAATGAATATGGGGGTAGGTCTGTAACACATTGGCGTAATATGCATTGGTGTACTTGAGCGCCTTGTCTATATCTCCATCGAGGATCGCGGCTCGGATCTCTGGAGAAAAATCATAAGGTTAGTGCACTGCAGCCACCGCAGGTGAGCACAAGGAAAGACCTACTCTGTCGATTCACGGCTTCCACATCCTCCTCAACTTCATACTTCTGTAGCGAAGTGGGTCGGCCGTTCTCTAACGCCGTCGACTCCGCCGCCACCTCTTCGGCAAACGCGCGGGCCGTTTCCACGTAGCCATCATGGGCGAGGAATTGCGCCACTAATTCTTGAAGTAAGGCATTCTCATCCAATGGCGGCTGAAGATTGGCAGTGCTGGTCAAGGCAATTTCCGAATAGACGAGAGACTTCTCTTTCTGCGGTGGAAGTATGTCAGCAGAGGCGAACGGCAAGAAAAGTGCCTCAAGGGGCCGAACAATACCTTGACCATGTCATCGATATCGAACATAAAGGGCTGCTGGCCGAAATTGGCGATGATATGCACCGGCGGTTGCTTCTTCATTCCCACCGATGGATAGACTTTGAGGTTTCGTAGCTCCCGAAAGGCGTTCCCTGTGTACTACTTAGTCCTCTTTCGGTCTTCTCGTTGGGCTGCAAAGTGCCACGACCTACCTAAGAAAACGCCGTTCTTGGTGAAAAAGGCACAACCGGTCGAGAAGTTCACCCCACACCCCACCGTATCATTTGCTCCGAAAGTTGGACCGTATTGGCGACCTTGTCCTTGGCTTTCGCCAAAGAAGGACTTCCCGTCATCCCCATGATAGGCCCACGATTCTTGTTCCCAGCCCGGTAACCTTTCCATCGACGCTTTCTTGCTTGAAAATCCAATGCCGATCATCCTAATGTTGTCAGCCGAACCCCACACGAACCTCAGTCAGCACTTTCAACCAGCACATACCCTTCTTTAGGTTTGGATAGAACAGTGATCTCAAAGTAGTAGATCCCGCATTGCGGAGGCATAGGGTTGTCCGCGCGAACGGCCGCCGCCTCATGATCATGCTTATTGACTGGGCCCGTATACCGAACCTCGAAACCGCCGTTCGTCAGCTCCAATCCCGAGTATTTATCCGCCGCGTTCCACCCGGAGGGTAAGGGGAGTAAGTGGTCATCGTCGTTGGGAGTTTCTCGTTCGACAATATCATAGGTCATGCCTCGATGAGAAGGGGTGATCCGGGGCAAGCTAGCCTGACTCGACGAGGTTGAAGGAGGGATCGACGTGGCGGAGGGCACGGTGGCATCTCGATGGGCGGCGAGTTTGGCCCGACGGGCGGCCTCAAGGCGGGAGACGTAGCGGGAGTTGCGGAGATAAGAGGGGGTGACGGAGGGAACGGTGTCGGTAAAGCTGCCCGGCTGGTGGGCGAAAGGATCGTGGAGAGGAAAGCTGGCGTATTTACGGGAGTGAGGAGGCAGAGTCTCACCGGGAGACGACCGCCAGGGCGAATTCATGATATCAGCATCCACGGCGGCGGATAGCCTGGACAGGCGGCTGTCGGCGGCGGTCAAAGGCGGGGGTGGATATGCGAGGTTCAGATGAGAGAACGAAGAGCTGCTGGTGGAGGAGAGAGCGGCAGTACCGGATAGAACCGAGGCGTAGGACGAACGACGTGGGATAGAAGAGATACTGGGAGGACCAGTGTATGCGGCGGCGGTGGTGGTGGTTGTAGTTGTAGTAGTTGTAGTAGTCGGAAGAGGAGGAGCTCGAGGAGCTCCACCGGAAGGGGGAAACGATGCGTCAGTCATTATTCCTGTTCAGTAACTAGCTAATTTAGTGGTGGGTGGGGGGAAGGGAACGAAACACCAAAAGCCCCCAACTGGTCAATACACGCCCATACTGTAATCTTGTATACATTAAGTAAAAAGCATTGACTCGGGTTCCAGAGTCACTCACAGAAGTATGTCCTGTACGTTGCTCTGTTCGCTGACTCCACAATAAGCTCTTTATGTTCTCGGTGTGTGTATTCGCCTTTTGGTTTTTTTTTTCCTCCTTTTCGTTTTGTTCTATAGTTTCGTTTCTTGTCCGTCCGGCGGTTCACCTGATCGGACGGAAGGCTGTCCGTAACCGGCAATTGTGGAGTATTACCACCCGTAGACTGAGTTGGAGAAGTTCGAAGTACAGATTGACAGCACGAAGTACTCGATGAATTTCAAAGAGACTGAGTAAGAACGAATGAGGAATCCTCGCTTGCTCACACCTGATCAGGGCCCAAGTTCAGCTGAGCCAGATCGCGATAGAATCTTGTCAACATAGCCCGCACAGGAAAGAAATTGGTAGAGAGGAAGAAGAGGGTGAAGGAGGATCCGAGGATAAAGGGAAAGCGGTCATGTCGAAGCTCGCGTGACGAGAGAGAGAGACCGAAGGACCGAGAGAGAAGGAGGGAGGAGGGGGGAAGGGAGGGAACACATTCGAAGTATGACAGGGGATGATGGCCTGACCAAGACACACACACACACACTGCGGGGAAACAGAAGTGCAATCCCCGGGCAGCATCTCAATGACATCTGACAGGAACCAGCCAAGTGAAAGGCAAGAAAGGAAAGAATGCCTTGCCCTTGCATGTCTCTTGTCCTGCACTGGTTATGTGTCTACCTACACAACCCTTTTGATGACTAGATGTTGCGAGATGATTGCAGACTGTGTATCACCAACCCAAAGGGAAGTACAGTACATATTCTGGCATCCACATATACTTCCCGTTGTAGTAGTCACTCCCTAAAACGTGATGCCATCGCACCCTCTGCCCATAGTCTCCCCTCACACTATCAGCTGGCATCTGAATACCAGTCACAACCGACCCCATTTATATCTTCACAGAATTAAATACTCGGTAAAACAATTACTGCCGCTGAATAGCAAAGCCGATTTTCATTCATGAGCGAATGTTCATGACAAACAAGACACCCAGCCGGTAGATCATCCTGAGTACCCTGGCTGATGAACTAGTATCCATAGACCGTGCAAATGTACATGCTTCCAACTGCTGCAATAAATAGCTCATCCATGCCCTGCACGGGGAATTGTTCCCGTACCCGATAATTCTAGTGTTACATAACAAAGGAGCAAACAAAGAACAAGAAGCCGAGGAAACATTAAATCAGAAGAATCACTCAAGGCAGTGAAAAATAACCATCATGTGTAGCAGTCCACCGAGGTGACCTGACCGAGATCGTTCCAACGCCAACCCAGCAACAAAGGCAGAAAACAAAAAAGAGGTAGTACCGAATAACGGTTACGTACCCATCGAAAGTGATGGGGGCTAAATCGGTATATGGGAGTCAACATGAAAGGGAAGGGAACAAAGATAAATAATATACAAGAAAAAAGAAACATTAGGTAAGTGTGAGAATGCGATATGAAAGCGACTAGGCAGTCATAGCAATGGCAGGAGCCGGCGAGGAGGCGTCAGGGATGTTCGAAGGCAATGGGGTGACATCTCCATCACCCATGTTGCTCTTTTCGCTCGGAACGCCGCTGGCACTTTGGTTGGCCTTGCTGTCACTGTCGCCCGTTTCGAGTGCCATCTCTTTGGCCTCGCCATTCTCCTCGGGCCTGGGGGGTTTGGGAGCGCGCCAGGTTGGCAGAGCCCATTGGATGCCTGTGAAGCTTTTCAGCTGCAAGGCCTTGCGCTCCCATTTCCGACATGGAGCACCGGTACGGTCCAGCGCCCGTAGACCGGCATTGATGGCGCCAAGGTTGGCCTTGGGGCCGAGCTTATGATTGGCCGCCAACTTGGCATGGTCGACAGTTCCATCGTCACTGTAAGGCCAGCGGTGTTAGTGAGACATGCACATTGAGAGAATAGGAGCAAAAATCACATACAGTCTAGGCTTCTTCTTAGGTCCGGGCTTGCCTCTCGGCCTCGGGTAAGTCTCACCCGTTTGGCCTAGGCCCCGTTTGCTCCCCGGCTTAGGGCCCGGCACGCCCTTGCGACGGGGAGTGTCGGCAGCGGAGGTGCCCGCAGCAGGCGTAGATGCTGCATCGGAGGCATTGTCCACGGAGGAGGGCGGGGGCGGTAGTTCCGCCGAGGAGGAGGCCGGGGACGAGGGCTCCTTGATCTTGACCGGGGACTCGGCCGGGGTGTCGATGTGCTTCTTGTTCTTCGACTCCATACTCTCGGGGGGTGGTGTCGCAAACTGACTTAGCAGATCGGGTGACAATTTGAGTACGACCATCTTCTTCGAGCTTCCAGACCGGCTGGAGCGACCGTTCGTGGTAACGGTGGTGGTGGTGGTGGTGGTGGTGGCCATGGCAGAGCTGGCCGCCGGTATCTTGGTGGCTGAATAGATCCGGGGAGTGGAGGTGATTCCAGAAGGGAGTGTTCGTCCGGTGGGCGATGAGGCTACCCGAACGGGGGTGGAGAGAAGAGAAACCGAGGCGACGTTCGTCTGAGGCTGAGTGGCGACGAGATTTTAAAAAACCGCGTAATCGGACGAAGAAAGTTAGGAAGGGGAAGGGGGGGAATGAGGAATTAAACGGTGATCGTGACGTGGGTGACGGAGAGTAAGGTTGGTGGTGGTGGAGAGAAGAGCGTTGGCGTGGATCGGGTCGAACACGGCGGCGAGATTGGGTCAAGGCGAGGCGAGAGTCTGGCAGGGCTGATTGAGACAGGCAGGGTGAGGCCGCGGTGACATAGTCTGGTGGTGAGGCCTAGAATAGTGGTGATGGCGGTGGTGGGTGGTGTTGATCGTGGGTATAGAGTGAGAGTAGAGGGAGGAAGGGGGGAGAGGAAAGAAAGAAAGGAAGGACGGGGGAGGGATGAAAGGGAATGGGGATGTCGAGGCGCCGTGTGGTAGTTTCATTGCGGTGGTGGTTGGTTGGGTGGATGTTGTGTGTTGCTCGTCTAGGGAACGAGTTTTCTGGTGCGGTCAGTGAGAGAGAAGCTCGAAGGGATGAAGTCTTCGTACGCCTCGTTACCGCGGATCCCCTAATCGGATGGGACCCAGGAATGGACTGGGACGGTACGGAAACCAGAACAATACACATACTATACGGAGTACGCATATATCGGCTGGTTACTATGTACTATCTACATAGTATAGTTCGTTGATCGTTGATCGTTTGATCGTACTGCTGTACACACATCCATATATACGGTTACGTAGAGTCTGCAAGTATAGAAATAGTTGAATTAGTGAAGTTGACCTGTTCAATGGATTGAACTGAGGTCGTGTGTTAGTTTTTGAGTCAGTCAATTAGTGTCGGTCCGTCCGTTCAGTCACTCTTCCCCCTTCCAGGATGTTCCGGGGGCAGAGATATGGTGGTATTCTCCTCCCGAGTCCGGTACTTTGCGTTGCTGTGCTTTGCTTGCTTTGCTTGCTTTGCTTGCTTTGCTTCTTCGGCTTCTCTCTCTCTCTATTCATGTCAGGTGATTGTCCTCTGGTTGAGAACCAATGCAGCCTTTTCCTCGAAACCACTCTATCCCACCTATTCATCCCATGCTCCTATTCATCCCAATTCTACAATTATACTCCACAAACAAATGGGATGGTAATAGAATAATGGTGGTCTTAGTCTTGGTCTTGGTTTGGTTTCGTCTCGTCTCGTCTCGTCTGGTCTGGTCCCCGTCTCTTATCCCAAATTAAAATCCACCCCTTCTTTTAGTTCTTACTCCAACCATGTCTCTTTCGCCCTTCAACTATCGAAAGGGAAAATATGGATCGTCCGTCCCGCCTCGGCCGCGTTAGACTTTTGTGCACTCCCTCCCAGCTTGCGTCGAACGAGTCTGGTTACGAATGAGATCCTGCTTGTGATCGTCTAGAAGCAAGCAACAGCAATCAGCAGCTGAGCAGCACCAGCAAAGCACCTGGCAGCAACATCATAACCCAATTCTGGGATCACCTGTAGTATCCACGCATCCGTGACATACGTGCGCTAACCATTCTATCTCTCTCATCACACACATATATCCGACATCAGTCAACCGCCGAGGCAACGCCGGAACGGACACCGAAAACCCCCTCTCCCCCCGGGACCAGAAAATGCAAGTGATGCGTGATGAAAGGCAGCCCAGAAATACCTCATCCCAACCAAGAAAAAGGACGGGAAAGAAAAGAAAAACAAAAAAAAAAAAGAAAAAAAAACTCTTTCTTCCAACCATCATCCATTTACCGATCGGCTTGCCACTTCCGGCATGTCATCACATCCCCCTCCCCCATCGCTAGTACTTACTCGTTAACTAAATCCCTGTGTCCACTCTGATCCTCTCAACACGAAAGCCAACCACCAGACCAGACAATCCATGAAGAGGATAAGACAATGGAAGGGTAAATTAATCCCCGCCTGACTGTAGGACTGAGTATACTGAGTACGAAAGCTCAACTCCATTGACGCTTATCTAACCACCTTCAGTTATTCCCCCTTTCATGGTCGATGATTTCTCGTACATTTGTAGTAGTCGTGTTTGCTTCTCGCGGCCTGGTTGGAATCTGACGGGGGCCCGAATCTCAACCCGGATTCGATGGGCAAATGGCAACTGATCCAGATGGATGCGTTCCATCCATCCCTACTAATCATCTTAATCGCCCCGATCGCGTACGACGGGATTGCCACGAAATAATGATGGCAGCCTTGATGACCATACAATCAGACAGCCACTTAATAGTAAATATAACTCAACGTGGCCCGTGACTGACGAAGAGCATTACTTGATAGAATCTCAATCCTCACATATACAAATTCAATCGGCCTTCCCCTGCTTCTTCCGCTGGATCACCTCCGCCACAGCCTGCTGCACCACCGGGCTGGCTCTTACGCTACTCAGCACCAAGCCTTCCTTCATTCCCTTGCGCAGCGTGGCCACACCCTCACGATCGCCCTTGAACGGCGCGAATCCCAGCTGCAGTAGCTTAGTCGCCTCGCCGTCAGTGGCCCGGGACAACTGCAGCAGCTGTCCCAACTGCTGCATGGTCTTCGGGTGCAATTGCTCCCCCGCGCCGGACGAGGCCCGTCGGCTGATCTCCGGGGGCGTGACCTGCGAGATGAAGATATGCAGCGTCACCGAGGCCCGTTGGGCCAGCGTTAGGATTTGGAACGGCAGCAGATAGAACCCGGAGTTCTTCGAGGAGATGCCGAATAGTCCTTGAACGGCATCCGGGAGGTAGGATGCGGGAAAGAACAACGCCTTGGGATGTGTGATCAGTGCCAACTCGAGGCTCACCAGAGCTGCAAAGGTAAAGAAGCGCCACTGCCCGGGGGGTTCGTTAGTACGAGGTATTCAAAAGCGAAGTAATTCAGGGGAAAAAACCCACATAGCGCCCCCAATCGGACCACCAGGTGAAATGTAAGATCATGATGGTCACCAGACCCCCGATGTACTGCGGGACCGATCGCTGCAATCCAGCAAACATGAATTCCTGCATCGTCTTCTTCTCTCCCCATTCGAGCATGCTCGGCCCGAACCGATCGTAGGCAAAGCGTCGGACTGGATCCAACAACGTATCTTGCGCCAGCTTCAGATAGACGAAATAGCCGTCGGAGCGCAGCCCGTCACTTGCGCCGATCTTGTCCGGATGGTGCTGGGCGGCCAGCCGGCGGAAGCGCGACTTGATGGTTCGCTCGTCAGCCAGGGGCGAGACCCCAAGAGCCTTGTAGAAATCGCCTGCGATTTGCACCCGGTGGAAGGTCTCGTAAAGCGTATAAAGAAGGTAGCTGGTCACGACCAAGATAAAGATGCGACGGCGATGCCGGGCGTAGCGCGGAGTGCCTGGCTGAGGACGAGGTTCACCAGCGCGAATGGTGAGTCCATAGTAGACACTCTGCGCGATCGATGTGGCATACTGTCAAGGGGACCTGTCAGCCATACCATTCTCGATGCCGTGCGCGTGCTGTATAGCACTCTCCGACAGACGGGACACCTGGCGGGACGCAGTGTCGCGGGGAAACTGAAGGACTCACATTTGGGAGGACGGCCCATCCCATATAAGACAAAAGCGACGCCATGCGAGAAAACTACCAAAATCCTCTGACTGACAGATAAAGCCTCGACTATTCCTCCATCGAAGGTCAGCTACAGCCAAATACCAATCGAAATTCTCAAGGAAGTGTTTACTGGGGAAGTACGGAAGTAAATCCCCTTGTCTTGTCTTCAGCGCTTATCTCTCACCGCCACACCCACCGCCCGACCCCATTCTCCCCGAACAGGAAAAACGGAGAGGGAGAAAAAAAAAAGGTAAAAAAAAAAGTTCCTCGACATCGCAAAGTCCGTCCTCCGCAACCCCTCCCCAGATTGCGACGCAGCGCATCCATTGCGCTTTCTACAGTCACAATGGCCGTCGACGCGATGGAGATCGACTCACACATTGCCTCGCCGGCAGCGAATCGCTCGCCGGAGAAGGAGCGCAAGCGCAAGCACAAGGACACTTCGTCCCCATCGAAGAAGAAGCGCAAGCACACGATCACCGACGAAGAGGCGACGCCGATGCCCATTCGCGAAAAGAAAAGCAGCAGCAACAGCAACAGCAGCAAGAAGTCAGCCACCAAGAGTCAAAAGAAGTCCACGACCACACCGGCAGAAAGTTCCCCCTACACCCTCACCACCGCCACCCTCTACCTCCCACTGTCGCCTATCTCCATCTCCCCGACCCACGCGCAGGCCTCACTGATGGCCGAGCACCTGTCCCCGCTGCTCCTGACCTACTACCCGCCGCTCGAGGGTATCGTGCTGGCGTACTCCAACGTCACGATCTCCAGCACGCCCCCCAACAGCCCGGGGTCCGCCGCGGCGGCCGCGGCCACCGAAGACCACCCGCAACCCCTCACCCTGGCGCGCACGGCCGGCGAATACGGCGTCCTCTACGTCTACCTCACGGCGACCTTCCTCGTCTTCCGCCCACAGCGCGGCCAGCTCCTGGAGGGCTGGGTCAACGTACAATCGGAGGGGTTCCTCGGCGCCATCGCGCTGAACCTCTTCTCCGTGGGTATCGAACGGAAACGCCTCCCCTCCAACTGGAAGTGGATTCCTCCAGGCGACGAACACGAGGACGAAACCACCACCATCACGACCACAACTACCACAACCGCTAAGAACACCCCTAATGACGAAACGAATCCATCCACCACCACCTCAGATGACTCGGACTCAGATTCGTCAGAATCCGAAACCAAGTCCAAATTCGACCCGGAACTCGAACACTTCAGCCCCGTCACCCTCGCCTCCGACGCCAACCCCCTCAACCCCTCCAACTCGAACCCCGACATCTCCACCCACGACCCCACCTCCAACGACGACGATGATGACGGGGTAGAGGGCTACTTCCAGTCCGTGTCGGGCCACCGCGTGCGCGGCACGATCAAGTTCCGCGTGGTCGACATCGACGTCATCCCGGGCTCGGAGCGGGACCGGGGGTTCATCAGCATCGAGGGCACGATGCTCAGTCCCGAGGAGGAAGCGCGGGTGCTGGAGGACGAGCGGAACGGGATCCTCTCCACCGGGCTGGGCGGTAGCGGTAGCGGTAGTGGCAGTGGCATGGGCACCCCGCGCCGCCAGGCGAGCGTCGACGCGCCGCCCTCGGTCTCGTTCACCGTCCCGCTCAGCGCCGCTCCGGCGGATCGGGTCGATGAACTCGTCGACGACAATACCCCAAAGGCCGAAGTCACTTTTACTCCAACAAAAACCAGCAACAGCAGCAGTAAGCCCAAGAAGGAGAAGAAGAGCAAGTCCTCCTCCGGTAAAAAGGAGAAGAAGGAGAAGAAGTCCAAGGACTAGGTGCCTCCCCAACGATTGTCATCCCGTTCGCTTTTCCCTTTGCATGTGTGAGTGAGTTTGAGCGAGTGTGTGAGTGTGAGTGAGTGTATCTACGGGGGAGGTGCAGCATATCTCATGGTGGAAAAAAACGAAGGAGTCGAATTCTGAGCTCAAATGCAAGCGCACCGCTTCCGTCCAGCTCCAACGGGCCAGAAACGGAATTATGTTGATAGTGTGGTCTTTTTTTCTTCTGCTTTCTCTGTTCATCCTTATATACTTCATCTTGCTTGCCTCGATGCTCCTTTGCTGTATCTCTTGCCGGGCGTTAGATGGGTGAATCAAAACTACGTTTTTTCTGATCAGTTGGGAATCACTTGCTGCGGATCGTGTGTTGGGTGGTAGAAGACGAGGAGGAACGATGCAGGGTTGAAAGCCCCGTCGGTAGGTTTCCCTAGTTATTGAGTAGATTTCAAATCTGAAATCCCCTTGGTAGAGCCAAAATCACGCGAGCAACCTAGGCATCTGGTTGTATGAGAATGCCCTCCATGCGCTCTACACTGATATATATCTCCGACGGGACCATTTCTCCGGCGTAACCTGGTTTGCAAGGGTTCCAGCATATTTCGAAGATTGCCATTAATCAAGCTTCCTGTCTTTTTTTATCGTCTCTCTGCAAAAGAGCTGGTATTATTAGACTGTTGACGAGAGTACTACGGAGTAGATTCAATCTTTAAATCCTCACTGAAGAAGGAACATCGACAGCCAAGACGTCCGCCCCATCCTGGATTTGCGACTTGGTCGGCATATTCTTCCGCCGCATCAACTCCGCACACTTGACCATGATCGGATCCATACCCATCGTCGCCACGGCCACTACCGTCTCTCCCCTGGTGTAGTAGGCCGCGAATTTCCCGTTGTCCGGCTCTCCCTGCAGGATCAAATCGTCCCACCCGTTCACTGTGCTACCGCAGTACCGCAACTGAGCGCCCAGAGCACTCCAGAAGATCGGAATAAATGCCTTGGGCTTCAGGGACTGCAGCGACCCAGCTTTCAGGCTGTGAACGATGGCGCGGGCCACGCCACGACCAGCGTTCTGAGCTACATTCCAGTGCTCGATCCGGGTATAGCTGCCGTTCTCCTGGTCAGCCCCGGGTCCGTGGTAGGGGTAGGTGGCGATATCGCCAACGGCGAAGACGTCGTTGTTCAGTCCCTTGACGGCGAAGTGCTCGTCCGTCTTGATAGATCCATCCTTCTCAAGAGTGATTGCTGGGTTGTCATTGAGGAAATCGGTTGCTGGACGCACGCCAACACCGAGGATGACCAGATCGGCTTGCAGCTCGGTGCCATCATCGAGATGGACCGCCCCAACCTTGCTAGAATCAGAGCTCGACGGTGTCGCTTTAGAGACACCCACGTCCAGCTTGAACTTGACACCTGCTTTCTCCAGGTTCTTTTGGAATATGCGGCCAACCTGTTCGCCCATAACTCGCTCCATGGGGGCTTTCTCCATGCCGACGATGGTGACTTCGTTCTCTTTCGCGAGGCAGTTGCCTACCTCCATACCAATGAAAGAGCTACCAATGACGACAACCTTTTTGTTCTTCTGCTCACCCAGCGCCTGATGAATAGCCTGCACATCGGGAATGGTGCGAAGCACGAAGATGTTACCCAGATCCTTGAATCCCTCCAGGGGAAGCGTGCGCGGCACGCCTCCCGTAGCCAGGACTAGCTTGGTGTAGGGGTACGACTTGCCCGACTTGGTGGACACTGTCTTCTTTGCAAAATCGACACCAGTCACGTCATCGTGGGCGAATTCAATGGAGGCTTCCTTATACCACTCCTCGGGTCGCCACTGAATCTTCTGGGGGTCGGCGATCAACGCCTTGGACAGCTTGGTCCGATCGATAATGAGATTAGGTTCCCGAGTGATTACGGTCACGGCACCATTGTACTTCAATTCACGGATCGCCTGGACCACGCCGAAGGTACCACTTCCACTGTTGCTCGCACTCTGCATTAGTATCTTATCTTCGTACTCGCATTGGGATGACATACCCGCCAACGACGACCAGCCTCTCCGAGTCGGACGATTTACACTTCATTGCAGGATCCCTCTGAGCAGCTTTGATGTCGGACTCATCTGCATTGATGTAAACGGCACCGTTCTGTTCAAAGACTTCGAATTTCTTGAGGGCATTCGGGGCCGGAGCATCTTCGACATCACCAGTGACGACATTGAAGCAGGCTATGGGTGAAGATCAATAATGAGAGTCCAGACATTGGAGCCAAACGAGCTTACCTCCGTGCCAAGGGCAAGTAATGCGGCCCTCCGGGGCCACCACACCGAGTTTCAAGGGTGCACCGTAATGGGTACACTTGGGAGTCATAGCATGAACCTGGCCATCATGACGAACCAGGAGTACCTTGCCCTCCTCGATGCCTTCGACTTCACATTCAACCTTGTCCAATTCCTTGACATCTGCGAAGGACGAGACGTTCTTGAGCTTGTATTGTTGGACCATTTTGGCAGGTCTAGTGGTTGAGAATGAGCGAAGAAGCTGAGGTGTTGAGCGAGAAGACGAGGAGCACAGATGGAGATTAGCTGGAATATTACAGGCAGAGGCCGAGGAAGGATGAGCACAGCAGTGGCAGCGACAGGAAGAGATGTTGCGGCAACCGCAGCGACAGAGTGTAGAACGGAGAGAAGAATGAGCAAGGGACGGTAAGACTGTCAAATAACGGCGATAAGCAGGAGATGAAAGTTGGGCTAGATTCGTATGGAGGAGGATGGAGGAGGAGGAGGAAGAAGAAGAAGAAGAAGAGGAGGGGATGGTGGAAGAACGAGCCACAAGGAGGGGAAAACGCATTGGGTGACGATGGATTAATTGGAGGGGGAGGGGGATTAAGTTAGTGGTCAATTAGATAGGTTCCTTATTGTACCTGTGACTTGAACAACAACAACAACAACAATAATGATAATAACATTAATAACATTTAAAACAAAGCAGGTTGATGCAGCATTGATGTATTTGTAACTGGCTTGTATTCTATAGTAATGTTATTCGACCAGGTCCAGATCGGATGATGGCGGAAGAATGATGAAATCCACGCCCGGCGAACAAGAAATAAAAAAGAATCCGACGGATGAAGCTGAGGTGGGATGGAATTGGGAAGGAACGATCAAGGACTACGGACAGCAGCATCCATCGTGCTTTCCCTTTCGGGAAATCCCAGCTCGATGACGTCGCCAACTATGCCCCACCCCTCCACCAATAAGCTTCCAGGCGTTGTCAGAATGCGGAGCTTCCCCACAGTGTGGGTGCCTGAGTGATTGCCTGAGTGCCTCTAAGGTAAGGTTCCCTCATACACTCTCGCGCTTGCGCCAAACAACTTAGATGACGGATCAATCATTAGAATAGGTATCACCACCGATGTATGTATGTATGTATGTATGTATGTATGTATGTATGTATATATGTACATAGTTGAAGACAAAGGAAGAAGAAAAAGAAATAGACTACATGTCGACGCCCATTATTCTACTCTTTCATTCCATTGTCATTCAAGCATGGACGCAGCACCCTCTGGCTCGTCTGCCTGTCTTTCGCATCACATCTTCGCTACCGGACTCTCGCCGTCTTCACTGCGGTGGGTTCGACTCCAAGCTCAATCCCTTCCGCGACTTCCCCCGCAGCCTGGCCAGCGACTGTCGGGTACGGCGTTGCGTGGGAGGTACGTGTTTCTGCACCCACCCAGACCCTTGCGGCAGCCGCTGCGATCGGCCAAAGTCATGGTCACTGCCCCCGGGCGACACCGGGGGGCTGGACTGTGTCAGATCCACCACAATAGGCTCAGATCCCGCGGGTTCAAGGGAGTTGGGTTGAGGCGCCACCGGTAGAATCATGCTATCGGGGACAACACTAATCAGGGATGATTCCTCCGTGTCCTTCCACTTCGGGCTCTTCTGCACGGACCGTTGGCCTGACGGTGGCGTGGAAGACGATCCCACCAAAGATTGAAGATCTAGTGTGGTATCACCCGCAGTAACCCCAGCGCCGTCCGATGGCTGCGACGAGAGTTCCTGCTTGCTTTCCTCTCGAGCCCTGTCGATCTCAAAGAACGGATTCGGGACCA
Source organism: Aspergillus uvarum CBS 121591 (assembly GCF_003184745.1). Classification (NCBI taxonomy): domain Eukaryota; kingdom Fungi; phylum Ascomycota; class Eurotiomycetes; order Eurotiales; family Aspergillaceae; genus Aspergillus; species Aspergillus uvarum. The sequence continues at coordinate 755,407 of NW_020291299.1, read as the reverse complement.
TGGAACTGGCCGACGAACTTGAGGACGGTCGGGTCTCGTCGCCCTGCGCTTGCTGGTTGGAAGGTGGAGTATCACTCCTCTCCCGCTTGGCGGGGAAATACCGGTTCATCAGCTGATTGAAGGACAACACACTGAGCGGGCTACTGATCAGCTGGAGATCGTCATTAGACGCATCTGCGGCGTGACCGAGGGTGACACCGTCAGGCTGTGGGGAGTTCAGAGTGTTGGGAAATTTCTTGTTAGAAGGCAGAAGCACGTCGGGTTGACGGTCAGCACCGCCATCGGGGGTTAGTTTGGCGTCGGCGTTGAGGTTGGATGCCGAGTCCGAGGCTCTTTCCGAGCATCCGGTTAGGGGTGGGGACTGGAATCCGTGAAACTGGGGGGACAGAACGGGGCTGGAATCGCCTGCAAGAATCTTCGAGGAGTTTGTTGTCTCCTGGAGAATGGGCTTATTAGGTCCCGAGTCAGCCGGCTTATCTCCCGCATCGGGGTCTGGTCGCTGACCATCTTTGTCGCCATCGTGCGCGGCCGTGGCCTCAATTCGAGCCGGAGTGGTGATCTTCGGCGTGGTGGACTCCTCTGCTGCGTGGGAGCTTGGTCGGGTGAGCGTTTCCATACGCCAGAGGAGTGAAGGAAATTAATGTACTGACATGCTGGGTTTCTCAGCATCCCCAGTTCCTGCAGCGGGCGCAGCTCGGAGAAGCTTGGGTTCAATGAAGTCCGCAAAGGAAAGCTCTCGGAAGCCATCGTCCTCCGCCGCATCATCTTCAAGACCAGGCATTTCGAACCCGGTGTAATACGGTTTATCGGTTTCCACCTCATCCGGGTCAACATCGGCGACTTGTCTTCTGTCACGCTTGGCGAGCCTGATCTTGAGAATGTTGTCCTCGTAAACATCATGTATCTCAGCCACCCGATACTCCGACACGGTAGGCTGCCAGTTTGTGGCTTTAGACAGGTCCAATTGCTTGAAAGCAATTATAGAAGCCCGCTGTAGGTGATCCTCAGAGAGATCTGGAACGGTGAGGTGATTAGTGGGCAGTACAGGCAGATCCTCAGCTGACTCCTCAGCCTCATATTCTGCTTGGTGCTCCCCGCTGAGCTGCTCCGTGTCATCATAATTGAGCCGGTCATCTCCGTCAAAGTAACTATCCTCCCAATTTCCATATTCTTCCTCTCCCGCGTCGTAGACTTGAAGCTGCTGGCGCCGCTTCCTCTTTTTGCCCCAGCCTTTGCGTTGCCTGATGATATTGCTGGCATCGTGATCCCAGCGCTGCTCAAATGGGAAAGGTGGCGCCGTCAGCTCAATATCGTCGTGGATACATTCGGTAGCTCTGATGGTCAACTTTTCCTCCCAGTTGTGTTCCACGTCACTTTCATGCCCAATCTCTGCGTCTTGGCCTTTGGACTTGCGAGGTGGAATATGGGTGATGTTTGCAGCAAGCTTCCTCCGCGTCGCATCTTCGTCTTCCTTGTTGCGCGGAGCTCTCACTCCAAGAGAGCCAAACAGCATTCGCCGAGAGCTGGCAACATCCAAAGTACGCCTCTTAGATGAATCACTGTCTGTGTTACCATCCACAGAGATGTCCCTTGCAGAACGTGTCTTCCGCTTGTTCTCATCATGGGGCGGCACGCTCTCCTTCTCTGGGGTGACTGAAACGTCGACGCCGCCAGCAGCCAAATCCTGGAGTAGTTTCTGCCGCTTTGCTTCAAATTCTGCGCGTTCTTGCTCCTTCTTGTCGCCTCGGGTTTTAGAGTTGAGTTCAGCTTTGGCTCCAGATTTGGTTTCGGGTTTGGGCTCAGGCTTGGTTTCGGGGATATAGTACTCGCATCCATGCACATCCTCCCATTCCCGCAAGGCCGCGAAATCAGCTTGCGCAGGTAAAGCACCAAGTTCCTTGAGCTTTGCCAATCGGCGACGCATCTTGTTACGTTGATTACTCTTTTTGGTCCGCAACGATCCTGCTCCTGGCGGAGCATTTTTGATGGGGGCTTCGACGCTAGTGTCTGAGTCGGAAACATCCTCATCCTCCGATTCCGATGCGCTTGAATCATCAGACTCCGAAGTGGACTCATCATCTGAATCATCAGAGTCATTTGACTCATCTGAGTCGTCTGAGTCCGATAGCGAATGACCTGACTCCGAAGACGAGTCTTCATCCGAGCTGGAGTCACTCACACCACTAGAGTCGGATGCGAGTGAGCTGCTGTCGCTGTCATCTGAGACAGAGCCAGCCGAACTCACGGAGGGTGACTTCGCCTTGCTCACAGGTGTGCTTTCAGGCTTCAAGGCTTGCGATGCCGGCTTCTCATCCTCAAATTGGACCACCTTAGCATCCGTCCGTGAGTCAGCTGGGGTTGAGGTACTTTGAATAAACTTTGGTGCATCTCTCTTTGGTGTTATCGAGGGCGTCCTAGGCCCGGAGCGGAGAGCACGGGGCGCAGACTCAGTCTGTTGCTTGACTTGGTCTTCAGGTTTGGAGATGGGAGGGGCTTCCAAATCCTCCGCGAGAGCCTTCAACTCCTCCTCAAGTTCGCCCTCTCGGGTATCAGACATGTCAGAATCACTCTCTGATTCCTGGTCCACGGGGTGGCGGATTACTGTTCCGTCACCGTCATCCTCAGGCTCATGATAATCCTGGAAGTCATCCTGAAACGTAGTTCCATGCCCTTCCGCCTTTTTCCCTTCGGAATTACCACTGTTCCCGAGTGCATTAACTTCCACTTTGGAAAGAAGCCGCTTGGGTGGTTCCCAATCCGCATCATCATCGTAGCGTACCCCGTAATCCCATCCTGCGATGGTAGTCCGTCGTTTTTTCCTAGGTGGAATCGTGATTGCAGGCCTAGATGAAGTAGGTCTTTTCAGGAAAGGCTTTCCGAAGGGAACGCCATCGATGAGGTGTTTGCCATCTCCGGAGATCTGATGGCGACCGGAAAGCCGCCTGGCCCGAAGATCTTCGATTTGTAGAGCACGGATTCTATCATGTGAGGACGCTTCGGTTAGTGGCTCCATAACTGAAATCATGAGAGGGTCAACATGGATGGGATGGCACATACAGGACCTCATCGCCGTCGCGCAATAGGCCGACCACCTCCATAAAATGTAGGCACTCCGAGCCACCCACTTCAACCACATAATCTTCAAGACCCCACTGTCCACTGCACTCTTCGTCAAGCTGGGCCGATTCTGTCTCCAACGGAATCACCTCGTTCACATCTTCCAGTAGTTGTGCGAATGTGTATCCACCACTCGAGTAGAGCGCATTAGGTAAACGCGTCGAAGTAATTGCAGATGCGGCAGCGGGAATCATGGGCGAGCCACTCGACGCACTGGGACCGAATTGAGAGTGAGGAGACGTCGTCCAAAGAATGCGCGTCACGGGCAAGCCGTGACGCTGGATTGCTAAGTGGAGACGCATAATGGAATGTTAGAAAATTCCGCTGCTACTTCCAAAGTAATGCGATCAAGGGCAGCTCATTAGTGTAAAACTTCGATGAGGCGGTTGAGTTGATTTAGATTCGATATGATTGCCGCAGCGCGTTGGGTCGGCTGAGCAGTTTTGGGTCAGGAGCTCAATCGCTATTAACACTTTCGAGATAAAGCGCGAATCTCCTATCTATTCGGATATCAAGGACACTCAGAGAACGATATGCGCAGGAGAAAAGGACATATTATTGACAAGAGAAAACAGTCATGATGAAATGTTGAGAGTGCAGCGCGGAAACCGACGAAAAGCACGGAGAAGGAAAGCCCGAACGACGACCGATGCAGTGCCAAAGCTCCTGTTTCCCGCTAAGCCCCTTTGGTCTGCGTAGGCGGGCCACCCACGGTTCGCACCACCAAACAGTACCAACACTGGCCTTGCAAATTTGTAATTTTGAGTCCCTTGTACAGAATCCACATCTATGCTTGTAAAGAACAGGGGGTATTTCCATTATATAGCTTCCAATGTATAGCAGGTAGTATATGTTTGCTGCACGTTCAGAGAACTGGCACCAAAGAAGCTGCAAACAGAATGTAATCGCTAAGTATTAAAGATACGTAGTGGACTGAATTCGTCCTGCCGAGCTCGAAAGTTATCTCCGAAGAGCCAAGAATGACTCCGGGGTCGATTGAAGAGACATGATAACATGATACTCTTGTTGGGAGCATAGCCACACTGGACCTCAGACATCCCGATTTGGACTACGAGGAACTGGCTTCCGATTAGGTACTCCCAGGTTCATGGTGCGGTGCTCTGGTCGGAGTGGTCTGTGATCGGCCTGGCTGCTAGATGTCTGAGGTTGACTGTCCGCTGTAGCCTGGTATTGCGGAGGGCTTTCCTCTGGAGGAATAGCCTTGTGTATTTTGAGTACGCTTTGTTGGCGGGAAACAAAAGAGACGGGTGATCCGGACCGGGACTCTGGAGGGGTTGAAGGCAGCATATCGAGGGTTTCCGCAGAGGAATTGGCCCCCTCATTGCCGTACAGTGTCGATGCCTCAGGTGCCTTTCCAACTGGAGATCTTGCATCAGCGCCAGATTCAAACAATCTTTCGGAGGAGGCGCTTGATGGGTTATACTCTCTACGAGGGCCATCAATTGGGCTGAGAGTATCAGCCATCGCGTCTTCGTAGCTTGGAGGAGCATCGTCGTAGCCATCTTCTGGGTTGCTAGGCGCGGGTGGCCGGGCGGGCCGAGGAGGCATCGGTGGAGGCAGACCATCACCTGCAGGTCGGGTTGAGGTGGACACAGTCGGCTTAACATTCCCATTCGCAGCTATAGCTTCCAAGAGTGCTTGTGGAGGTGCAATGCCAGAGAAGACCTTGACGGGCATGCGCAACGGAAGTACGATAAGCTGAGGCTACTAGCAGTGAGCAGTCATTTCGAAGAATGAAGGGCCGAGGAAGACAACATACTTTCATGTTTCCCACTGATCCATGTGTGAGACCTATACGAACTTCAAGTTCGTAGGTTCTGGAGACATTGCATGTTTCAAATGATGGAGCTACAGTGCTGGGGAGCGGTATGCGGTTCCACATGTTAGCATCCAAGGTCCATTCGGTCTCAGCAGGATCTCCCCCTCTTCCTAGAGGCATGGCCATATTGCTGCAGCTCAACATGACCCAGGTGCCACTCTCTGTCCGCTTGAGGTCATGGGCGAGGATGTGTGTATATGAAATCAGTTCAACTTGTAACATCTGCAAGAAGATGGTCTCGTACGACTCGGACAATTTCTTGACAATGATTCGCATCGGTATAGGTTCATTACAGGTGAGTATCGAAGGGTTGGGTAATCTCAAATCTGCGGACACGCGAGGGCCGTTACTGGCGCTTTCTCGGAGGGAGCTGCTTGAGATCTTCTGAAAAAGACCTTTTTTCTTGGAGACGGGAGGGAGATCCGAAAATTGATGTTGGCGTCTGGCGTAAGTCTCTTCGCTTGGATTCCCTGTTCGCGGGGGCTCGATTGGTAGGAAATTCAAGTTGGTGATCTTACAGCGGCTGTCAGTCCCATGCAATTGAGATAAGAGGAGGTCACAGCAGACAAGCGAGAGAACATACCCCCCTGATATTCTCCTTGTAGAATTGTGGACGGATGACCGTGGCTTTCACATAGTACTTGATATCGGCCATTCCGGGAAACCCGCTGAGAGATGGTGGAAGCGTTTTCTTCACATGGCGATGAGTATCCTTCGCCACCTCCACCTTGAGGCCGGTGATGTTGAGGTTGGTGAGCATGCTATTTTGGAAATTGCAAGCATTGTTGAACGGGAACTAGGATCTGAAATCAGTCTACGTCGAACATGGTAAAGAAAACAATTACGCGATTACCTTGAACTTGAACGGGTACTCGTAGGTTCCTTTGGCGAATGTGTAGACCCTTTCGGGGGTCTTCGAGTTAAAAACTTCCGGAGTGGGAAAGACGGTAGCAACCTTATACAGGAGCTGCAAGGGTTTTTAGTAACAGATTGAATAGGGAGGGGCATTCCGCCGAGTCCTTGCCAGTGAGTGATTTACAAGGTGGGGGCTGGGAGACTGTGGACTAACGCACCTTGTGAACCTCGATCTCCGTCCGCTTTTTGTCCGACTGCTCATGATGCGGATATCGCGGGCCTGCAAGACGCGTACGACTCTCGCCCTCAAGCTTCACTTGTATCCCTCCTACAGCAGCTTCGGAGGGTAGAGTGAGCACCACTTTCCCAACGAGAACGTCGAGGTTAGTGAAGTGCTTGTGAGGCCGGTCCAGGTGGATTGTTACGGACATGGCGAACCGTGCGTAAGCCGTAAATGTACGGATGAGGAGGACGACCGGCACCTGAGACGCAACAATCACTCTTCAAGACCTGATTTATGATTGACGCAAAGTATAGAGAAGGAGGAGCAATACCAGTTCAACTGGCTGCATATACGTCTGGGTAAATCCAAATTTCGCAGGCGAAAAGATAGTAATGGACAAAGGGAGGAGGGGAATGGGGAAGAAAAAGAAGCACGGGAGTTCGGCAGAACTACAGTACAGGGAGGGAATGACGTTAAGCCCAGGGGAAGCAGAACTGCTCCCGTGGGGTCGACGAGGAATTGTTCTCACAGGGCTGGCTGGCTGCCCGAGTCTGGATGCGCCGAGCCGAGTGCTGTCGACTCAGCCACTCCGCCCAGTCCGACTGCTTGCACCGCCACCTTTGTTAGTCTTTCTGCCAATCGAACACGAGTCTACAAGCTGTCAGACGGCACTGCACGTCATAATAAGTAGTTAGGCAGTTATTGAATATGTGTAGAATCTAAGTAGTGGCTTCAATGGGTATCGCCGGGAATAAGCTGCTGTCAAACCACAGAATGAAAAGAACTAGCCCAATGCACTCTAGGCACCAAGATTCCAGATAGAGCTTAGGTACTGCACCGCGCTATCAGAGACCCTCCTTCGCAAGCATGTCTAGAATATCAATATCATTAGTCAGACCGGCCGCAATGGTTCGACAAGGCTAGGTGTGGCGTGACGCCAGGGTCCTTATTCATACCTGCAATATCCAAATAAAACGCAATTGCGTTGAATCTGCGCAGAGCATCAGCCGACGTCCAGCAGCAGAAGATCAAGCAAAGCAAAAGAAGACCACCTTCACATCGCGAACTCGTCCAACATACCTTGACCTGTTGCCCGTAATTTCGCCGGCCAACCATTTCAAACGGTTGGTCCAGTTGATCAGGTCCAGGTGGCTCACCCCTTCTAGGGTGCCCTTGTAACCCCCTTCTCCTCCCCATTTGCTGCTCGCAACGCTGACAAGCCCGTCATTATACCCCTCGACCTGCTGCAAGAGGCGATGCGACAGGCGGAAGACAGACCAGAAGCTTGGCTGCATCGATGCTCCATAGGAGAAATACCTGCAAGAACTCAGTCTCTCGGCACCACTCACAGGACGGACCACCTACCGAACATCCTCCACATCTGGAGTAGTAGGATTGAAGGTGTTTTGCATGTAGTCGCGGGACAGTTGAGCGAATGCCCCTGATTCTATTCCTAGTCTCTCAAGCGCATAGTACAATTGAGCCAAGCGGTCATCTGTGAGTCATGAGTTTCAGCTTCGTCTTCTTTAGGGGCAGTCATCTTGACATACCGCCAATCTGCTTGAGCACATAATCTGCAACTGCCGAACCTGTCAAGCTGGTTAGTAAGATGATTACTTTGCTATGCCATACATACCTCGATGGGGCGTGGCTATAGTAGTCAAAGACTTGACTTTAAACTCCGTTGGTCTAAGATGTGTGATCATATATCGTGAATCAAGGCCTCTTTGTCGTCAGTCAGGATATGACCGTAATGGACACTTGGATGCATTCAAATCGCCTACCCCTTTACAGAAGTGTAAATAAAGAGCTCCGATGACGGTGATTGGATACATTCAGGCTTACCATGCTGTGACTGTCCACTATTAGATACTTGATATCAAGAAACAGAGTCAATTTTGGAAGGTAGAGAACCTACGCGATGATATTCACTTCCTTGCCACGTGCTCCGGCAACGATGTCTTTTGCCAATTCTTCGGCACGCATCTCAATGGACGCCGATGGAGGCACTGTTGCAGTGATTACCTGAACTCCCTTCATCGATAGTGCATCCTCAATCCCACGCCAGTATTGAACACCAGGAAGATAAGGGCCGGCAAGGCGAAGCGTGTCAAACCCAAGAAGTCCATGCGCAAGCACGACAGGGTGCTTCGGGGCATCTGGTGAATATCAGGTCAAATTAAGCACGCTGACAAGCCTGTAAGGATATGCCATGTAACCCACCATATTGATCTCTGATAGCAGCATACTCATCTCTAATTACCTTGCCCAGGTCTTCCAAGCGTGGATCAAGAACATCGGACGCTGTATGCGCGGAGGAACGGAACCCGCGTGAGCTGGAACAGCACCTCGAATTGTCATATTGGAAGACAGTCCTCTTGTGGCGAAGGAATAGACTTCTTACTGTACACGATTGAGCGACAGCAGATCTCATTTTGTTTATGTCCTGCGTGCTCTTCATGCAAATGAAGCTAGGAGGTAAAACGACAGTATACAAACCAGCATCACGGGCGGCCTCGCGCCGAGGAGGAACTTATGACGCAACAGATACCTATTCGGGTCCGTCTGTGCCTGAGGCAGAAGTACGGGCGCGAGCATACTATGTACTGTACCTTAGTATGAATGTTGAATGATCAACATGTACTGGAAATCCCTTGGAGCTGTTTCAATACTCCTTGTAATAACTTCTTGACATTGAGAATGGAATAAATTCTGTCAAAAAACTCCTGCTCTCTCCACCGATGTCGGATGGAAAGCAAAGGATCTCAAATGTAAGGGGTATCACGCATGCATCAAGCGGCCATCCCCACACTGAGGAAGGACATTGACACCCCTTCACTAGCTGCAGACAAACTAGAACAGGCACACTCCGTACATATGGGTGGTTGTATGATCAAACAGCTAAATAATATTCACAGGCTGGAAGCAAAGAACCCAAAATTGATGAACTTTCACGGTGCTGCAGGACACAACAGATCTATGCCTTGACCACAATTTTCTCCGAAGCCTCGGGCTTCACGTCGATGAGTGCATGGATGAGATCCTCCACGACCTTGCTGCCCTTCTCGCTTCCGGCATCCTTGATCTCCTGGAGCTTGACTTCTGCCTCTTTATTCGCATCCTCCTCAGCCTTCTTGTACCCGCTCGAGTGCTAGAACAGACACGAAAGCGTTAGCTCATTTGTTGAACAGTGATCACGAGCTACCCCTGATCGAGGAGCCACTGGAATGCTGTAAATACCTCGGCCTCGAACTTCTTGAACTCGTCCTCCTTCTGCTTGCGGTACTCTTCGATCTCCTTCTGAGCCTCAGCCTTTGCGTCCCTTATCCGCTTGGTACGGTCTGAACAAAATGTATCAATGAGGGAACCGTTAATATTGGTGAGGGGCCGGGACGGTACATTCTCTAGCTGTAAGATGCGACACGTCAGCATACAGTGATGATATACGGTAGTAGTATAGATGGCTTTACCTTGCTGGACAATCTTCTGGGCCTCTCTCTCGGCCTTAGATTTGATGTCAATTGTATGCCTTCGTGGGAGCAGTGTCAGAATAACCTACATCGAGGAGGGTCTGAATGCCCGCGGAGTTCTGAGCGGACTATCGGGGACAGCGTTAGCGCCTTTCCTTCGTAAAACGGACTCGGCTCCTAGCACACACCATCTTTCAAGTAGGGCCTCTGGGTTGTCAGAATATGCTGGAAGGGATGCAACTTGAGTTGAAGGCGATATCTTGATAGGGTGTGGAGCTTGTGATAGTTCGCCGTCCGATCTCCCCGATGCCACGCATGACCCCCGTGGGCGGTCGGGGGTTCTGCCACGAAACACCGCCATCGTCAATTATCGCCGACACGAGACTGGGATCATGATTGACTTAGCCGCTTGGTCGGGACAGTCGCCACTTCTTCTTTTGCGACGTTTCTAAGTATTCAACACATCAATAGCTGACATGTCTCGGGCTTCCAAATTGACATTGGCTGCCACTGGCCTAGGCACAGCCGGCATTGTCTATTTTGTGCACTGGGCACAGGAGCAAGAGAAGGCGGTCCGTTAATGCTTTGACCCTCATTTGCCCAAATGGATACTGACTTCTCAATGACTCGGCCTCTAGTCAATGCACAAAGCGGTTGAACTTGACATGGAAAAGCAGCGCGTCCGACAGGAACGACAAGCTGACTTCGAGATGCAAAAGGCTCTCGAAGAGGAATATCGGAAACTGCAAAAAGTCTCACCAAGCTTAGACGAACCTAGTGGAACGCAAAGAAGTCAGGGGCAAGGACAAGGATCCTGAGGCAACTCTTCGTCTGCTGGTCTGACGGCGTGTGGTGTGAAGGCTCAGGTGTTGGTATGTCTTTGTGCCAGTTACAGAAGAGATCATCTCTAATCAACACCTCAGTCATGACTCCCAACCTCAACAGAATGGCAGTTTTACGGTTCTACAATATACCCATGTACAATAGACAAAGAACATACACTCCGATCTTTACGAAGACATACGCCGATGAGTAGATTTATGGGCACTCTAAATGACAACCTCACGCTACTATGTGACTAGCATGTTGCTAGGTTATGATTCACATAGCATCAATGTTAATGGAGGACGTGGATGGGTGATGAATTCGACTACGTGATGCTATCTGAGCAGAGCTATCAACATGGGCGCGGCGGACGGTGAGCAGAATGGCCAACGAGGCCGTTGAGCCGCAGTCGAATGTGATGTGACCTTATGCAACAGACGTAAGCACGGGTGACTGTGTGGTAATATTCGTGGAAAGACAGTACATTATGTAGATGTATGATATGTCGAAGCACCAACTATAGTCCTTATCAGTCCTTGAAATTGAACCCATTTTTGCGCGGGTTTGCAGTTCTTCCGAGTTGCCCGATAAGTCGACAGATTGGCGGCTGATATAAAGGAGGCCGGCTATCAGCGGAGGCCGGCCCAATTCCGGCCTCATGCAACTACGAAAGGCTAATCTGTTCAAATCCGGCTGATGTGACCAATAGCGGCGAGGACTACATGACTTGAGCCTTGGCAATTGGTGAAGTATAGTCAAGGTCATGATGTAGGTGACTGTGAGTTTGGGACACCACGTCCATCAAACCGGCAAATTTGAGCGAGAATTGTGTAGAATATTGTCAGATATATGCTAGAAGTAGTCAGTGGTAATGTATCAGTTCTCGCGTTGAGTATAGGCAGCTAAGCACATGGGTATACAATGCTGGAAAGGGAATAGCGTGTCCTCGTGATCCCGGCGTGCCCTGATATGCCAAGAGTTAGTATAGAGTCGTCGAGCAGGCGTTCGCAGTGATAGATTGGTCTGGGGAGGGTTCATGGACATAGGAATTCGTGAAAATAGCCATATAATACTTCAGAGATGCCCCGAGCCAGTACTACCTTGTTATCATGATTGAGACTGAAGTCTCCACGCAGTTTCCCTACCTGTTTCGTAATGGCGCTGTCGAGGCCGGAATTGATACCGGCCTCAAAGCATTATAAGAATCGCCTGCAATCCGGCCCAATTTCCAGGCACAAGATTTCTGAGTTCATTATCTAGAGAGCAAGCTTTCCAAGTTAACTTCCTGATCTTCCTTCTTTCCCATTCACCTGATCCCCTGATTCAATTCACCTGGCCTCCTGTTCTCCTTCTTCCTTTTCTCCTTCTTCTAGTTCCTCTTCTTCCTCTTACTCAAGGCCTTAGACTCTCTCGTATCCTCTCACATCTCAGCATCTCATCATACCTCTATTCATTCCCTTATCTAGAGATAACCGCACCATGTCTCCTTCTAGAGTTCCCCTCCCGAACAGTACCTTGGATCGCTTTCCTCATATCCATGATGATCCTTCCACCCTTCCTCGGTCCTTGGACCCCTTCACTATCACTACCTCTACCGGGTTCTTGCCCTTTCTTGTCTCCCCCACCAAGCTGCCTTCTGTCTTCCAACCTTTGATGTCACTGCTCGAGCGTCTCCCTGCCGTTAAGGAGGATGGTACTCCAGGTCTCCTTGCGACATATGAGCTAGGGCCGGCTGTTCTGGCCGAGCTTCCTGACCTCACCGAGGAGATTGACAAGCTGGTCACACCCGACGGTGCACCGGATCTCTATATGATCACCGCTGCATTCCGTGATTACTCTTTCCTCGCCTCGTCGTATCTTCTCGAGCCATGCTGGGAGAACTGGTGTAAGAACCCTGACCAGGGCTATGGACTCGGACGGGATGTCTTGCCCAAGTCTGTGGCTCGTCCAATGTATCATTGTGCCAAGATGTGAGTCTATGCTTATCTATTGAGCTTTGGCCGTTTTAACTAAAATGATGTCAGCCTCGACATTCCTCCTTTCATGTCCTACGCAGCTGCATACTCACTCTTCAACTACACCCTCGCAGACCCCTCTAAAGGCCTGGACTATTCCAACTTGCGTCTTGTCCGCGCTTTTGAGAAGGGTCTAGACCCCAAGAGCTCCGAAGCAGGCTTTATCTTGACCCACGTGGACATGGTGAAAGAATCCAATGGTCTTATTAGTGGAGCACTCAAGGTGGTCGACAATGTCGAGCAGGGTGATCGCTCGGTGGTCAACGATGGATTTAGAGAGATTCTCGCGTCCATGGAGAAGATCGAAGCCTCGATGGAAGGTAAGCGCTTCCCGTTCCCTCCTGTTGCTCAAAGATTCCTCCTTCCTAACAAGCCGCATCTAGACATGTGGGCCAACTCCAAGCCTCAGGACTACCTCTCATTCCGTGTCTTCATCTTCGGAATCACCTCTCAATCCATGTTCCCGAACGGTGTCATCTACGACGGAGTTCTTGACAACCAGCCCCTCTTCTTCCGCGGCGAGAGCGGTGCGAACGACAGCATGGTAAAGTTTTCGTCTCAAGACTACCCCTTCCAGACGCAAACCTAACCATCCACAACAAACAGATCCCTCTCCTCGACCACCTCTGCCAAATCCCCATGCCCTCCACTCCGCTCACCAAGATCCTGCACGAGTTCCGTGCCTACCGCCCTCTACCCCACCGTGAATTCCTCGCCTACATGAATTCCAAATCCGAAGAAGTCGGCACTCGCAACTTTGCCGTCCAGGACACCGAGACCGCCATCCTCTTCCTCAAAACTCTGAACCACGTTCGGAGCTTCCGCTGGAGACACTGGCTGTTTGCCCGAGAGTATATCATCCGTCGCACCCCACACCCTACTGCTACCGGTGGTAGTCCCATCGTCACGGTAAGTTGCTCTCCACAACCCCGAGGGTAAACTTTCGCCTCGTGAGATAGATACTAAACATGCTTCTGGGCCGACACACAGTGGCTTCCCAACCAGTTATCCGGTGTGATGGACCTGATGATCTCGATCTATGATACCTACCTTGCGCCGCAGAAGGAAGGGCCCGGGGCTATCGGGCCGGATGGTCAGACCGGGTATGCTGCTGAGGCATATATGAAGCAGGTCGAGCCGATGATGGAGATGGTGAGGGATCAGAGGGAGAAGTTGGCTAAGGAGGTCGAGAAGTGGTGTAAAGAGAGAGGGGTTTGAAGGGAAGGTGGTAGGACCAGTGGTTATACCCTGGATTCATATTTGGACCGCTTCCAAAGTAAATATTCTCCACGTCGGCTCTGAGCTTAGTACTGGAATTCTTGGCTCAGGATCAGGACGAGAGACAGAATCTCAAATTGAATCTGGAGAGATTGATTTGAACGGCAGATATCACGTTGACCTAGAATTCAGAAGGTAAATGACCTATCGCAATGATATTCCAGGTTTTATGAGTAGCAGGTCTCTTGTCTCGATACTGTATCTCTTCTTACTTATCATGTAGCAGCTGAAAGATGGCTTTAGACTTGGATGATCTCCAGACAGAAAGGGAGAAGCATCCAGTATTTCTTTCGCCCTCCGAACGCATGATCGTCAATGTGCTTTGAGGATTCTTTGCACCGGCATATACTGCGTATAGCGGGGACGTGCCGTGACCTTCATGAAGAGTAGCAGTTAACGTGAGCATTATCCTATGGCTCTTGAGTCGGCGATGCTGCTGATATACCAGCTCAGAAAGCAAACCAAGAAAGCAGACTGTAGATTGGGAGTCTTGCAATATCATTATCGATGGTAGAGTGGGGTGGAAGAACCTCGGCACTCTCGGCCCCTCCGCTCTTTTGCCCCATCGGGAATCCGCTTCATCTCCGCATTTCGTCCCTCAGCGGCGTGGTCCTACTTTCCTCCCAAGAGAAAATTCAAAAGAGGAAGACTGCGTTGCCTTTCCTCGTGTTTGAATTCTTCTTTCATTTCCTGCGCAGAACCCACCTCCAAGGAAGATTCCTCCAAGTAAAACCCCGCGTCTCCGACCAACCTCTCTCGAAATGCCCCCGCATCCCGACCAATTCCACGGCTGGGTCTCGCATTCGCCCACCGAGCCCCTCGCCTTCACGACCTTCACAGCCAAACCATTCGACCCCACCGACCTCGAGATCCAGGTCACCCACTGCGGGATCTGCGGCACCGATGTGCACACTCTCCGTTCCGGCTGGGGCCCGTCCGACTACCCGTGCGTCGTCGGCCACGAGATCGTCGGCCTCATCACGCGCCTGGGTGCCTCAGTGCCGTCCCTGCCCGCCCCATACTCGGCCTTCCAGCTCGGCGACCGCGTGGGCGTAGGCGCCCAGATCTTGGCCTGTCTAGGCGCCGACTGCGACGCCTGCAGCACCGGCCAAGAGAACTACTGCCCGCGGATCACTGGCACCTACAACGACCGCTTCTGGGACGCGGGCTTCCAGCAGAAGACCGCCGTCAAGACCATGGGCGGGTTCGCGCGCACCTGGCGCGGGCCGGCCCAGTTCGTGTTCAAGATCCCCGACGGGCTGTCCTCGGCGCATGCGGCGCCGTTGCTCTGCGCGGGGGCGACCGTCTTCACGCCGCTGCGGAAGTACGGCGCGGGAGCCGGGAAGCGCGTCGGCGTCGTGGGCATCGGCGGCCTGGGCCACCTGGGGCTGCTGTTTGCGAAGGCCATGGGCTGCGAGCGGGTGGTCGCGATCTCGCGGTCCGCGGCCAAGAGGAAGGATGCGGTCGAGGGGCTCGGGGCTGATGGGTTCATCGCGACGGGCGAGGAGGAGGGCTGGGCCAAGAAGTACGAGCGGACGCTGGACCTGATTATCTGTACGGTGGACGGGGACGATATGCCGCTGGCGCGATATCTGAGGCTGCTGCGCGTCGGGGGCACGTTCGTCCAGGTGGGGGCCCCCGAGAAGCCACTGCCTCAGTTGCCGGCCTGGTCGTTTATTCAAAAGGGCATCAAGCTGGCGGGGTCGAATATTGGGTCGCGCGAGGATATCCGGGCGATGCTGGAGTTGGCGGCGCAGAAGAACGTGTTGCCCTGGATTGAGAAACGGCCGATGGAAGAGGTGAATGTCGCGTTGAGAGACATGGATGCGGGAAGAGCGAGGTACAGGTATGTCTTGGAAAATGGAGAGCCGGACAGTAAACTGTAGCAGGTAAAGATAGCCAATAGACCAGGGCTGCTGCCCCATGTGGATAAAAATACGAGCTAAACGAAGGGACCGAGATGTAGGCAGCAAAGAACTGATTTAAGCGAAGGGCGCGTCGTCTCTCCGGGCATCAAGGTTAATCAATACTGACACAAAAGTCATATTAGGAATCTAGTCGCACTTCCGTAGCTGTCAGAACCCATGGGGGTTTGACCGATCCTTCTGAGGTTCCATTTGTGGATTGAAGAAGTAAGAAGTACTACGGAGTACTAGTACTATGTATGCACACCAACTAGATTGGATGACGCCCCACGAGGTAGAAGAGAGGTTCAAATAGTCAAGGCCCTGGCCAAGCGCTCGTGTCAATCGCTAAGTTCTTCGCTAATCAATCGCTCAGTGGGCATTATCCCCCAAGGTCCCTACCATGGGTTGATCGAGCAACGGTCGCCAATGGTCGTCCAAAACCTGCCAAATAGCCTTGAGGACCCGGATGCCCCAATCATCCACAAACCAGATATCCCGAAGCCGATGAAGGATTGCACAGTAATATGCCACAATGACAAGCGCCAGTGGCTGATGTTCCTGTAGCAGTTGTACGAATTCGGCCTTGAGCCTAATCGCCCATCTGCAGGCCTGTCTTACAGAGGTCACACCTTGATGAGCGGCCGCCATCAAGTCTGCCAGGTTCTCAATGGTATGCTCGTAGGTGATGGAGTCATGAGCCGGATCCTGGCTCTTGCAGACATGGTTCACCTCGTGCAGTCGGTCCAAAGCGGACCGCTCAACATCAGGAAGCACATCATCGTAGTCATCCAACTGAAAGAGAGCCCCCCAATCACTACCTCGTATCGTCGACGTAGCCTCGTTCAGAATCTGCTGTACGCCGCGCGTCAATGTGAATACCTGCAGAATGCCATTGATGCACGCCCACGGATCGTCCGTTCCGGGGGCATGGGAGGGATGCAGAAAACCAAAAGTGTAGACCACGACAACGCTGGCAAATGCGAACATGGCTTTGGCATTCGCTGCGTTGATGTCGCTCAACTGCTCGCGGAAGAAGGCTAGAGCCTGATTCTCATGCGCTACGGCAATGCTCACGTAGGCCGCGCGTTTAACTTCATCTCTCGTCCGCGCGAGATGGATCGCCGACAATGCCAACAAGCCGTGCATGAGAAAGGGGTGGGATAAAGCCTCCTCAGGAACACGAGCCTGCCAGATCGCATCTGTTTTCGCGTGCCGGGAAAGTGCCTTGTAGGTTGAATTGCACCAGTACATCATCAACTCTAGGTCGCTTAGGTTCAGACGAGCGACTGATTGAGGCTCGTCGTCGCCGTTCAATTGCCCCAGAATGCGGAGCGAATTGGCGGTCGTGGAAAAGGTGGATTCGGACTCCCGCGGCCCTTCAGAGCCTGACTTATTCGGCCGAGGACGAGGCCGCGACTCGTCGTTGGTCCAGAGTAATGAAGTTGCAGAGTCATACCTGCAAGACGACATGCGTTTCGAGCAATTTGAGCAGACCGGCCGCAGCTCGTCGCATTTCACTCGTCGTTGCTTACATTCGAGGCAGCCGTGCCGGGACTTGCGATGAGGGCGACGGAGTGCCATTTCCTTTGGCCACGCCTGACTCCTGGGGAGATTAGGAATAAGTCATATGGCGAGAGTGACTGAGTGCGTGCAGGCTTGACTAAGGATTGCATCTGTCTCTCATCTGAAGAGTCCAAGTTTCACGCCGTCGGGAAAGTTATTTCTTGTCAAGCCCCGCTGGAGAAGCCATTTTGTACCACATTATGTCATCAACCGCAAGTTTACCAGTTAACAGTCCAATCAATTTCCCAACGAGCTACAATTTCTCTACTACAAGTTCATGGATACCAAAATGAGATGGTGGTGATTTCCCAAATGCGAAGAATCTTGACAATGATCCCGGAATCTCAGACTAGTGTTTTTAAAGAGATAACCTAAGACAACCCCTTTCACCCTCCAACGGGGGCCGACCATCCTCCACAACCCACAAACAACTCATACCCCAGTGGTAGTGCTGTTCTGTCGACGTCGTCTCGCTTTCTCATACAAGGAAAGGACTGTCGCATGGACCATGAGATCGAACTGTTGTCCATAATCCACATAGAGCTGGAGCATGCCACTTTCCTGGCAAGAAGCCACATTGCTCATGAACATCGCCAGAATGTTGCCGCTTTGCTCGTCAACTAACTTATAGTTGCGATTGCTGAGCCTAGTCCAAGTGTGACCCTCGAGGCCGACATGATGTGTCCGTTTCCATAGGAAAGACTGCCTCCGTGGCCCACTACTCGTATGGACCTCCGTTTCCCAGCGATATTTGCTGTGGCTTTTGCTTTGGCCGGCAAGGTCCTCCCATACCATCTCGCTCGGAGCTTGAGGATCTCCTAGGCCAATGTGAATGCTTCGTGAAAAATGTTGGAATTTGGCGACTGCCACGATCGGACCGGAATCGTCCATCCCAGCATGGAAAGTGAGGTCCGGCTTCTTTGGTCGAAACTCGGACACGCGGACCCTGTAGAGCTGTTGATCATCTGCAAGTTTCACGTTGTAATGATGCCGCCATGCTGTGTTGGAGATCTTGTAGCGACGGATGATAGTATCATCATTTGGTAGCTTGGCATCCACCGAGCCAGAGCCAGAGTCGGTGGGCGCATCAGAGTGAAATGAAGGTGCATAAGAAGCCATTATGGTGTAATAGTGGGAAACTCATAGTGCGAAGGGTTACATTTCAAGAGGGCAACCGGAGCATAGGATCTTTATACTTGGTGGTCGTCAGATGCTTTGGGCGTAAGTTTCCACCACGCGCCAATGATGGAAAGCATCCCAGGGTCTCCCAAAGTTGGTCTGACAGGGTGTGTATGCTCAGGGTCCGGGCTGTGCATTTCATATATGCTATTGAGACCGTTGATTGGATCCAGATTCAAAGACTGGGACACAGCCGGATTTCACAGCCTTGGAAGATGGACGATCGTCATGGCCGAATACGAGCCATCCATTTTGGGCATAGCCGATCAAGAATATTTGACACCTGAGGCATGACTATCACATGACGCTCACTTTTGGCCTCACCGCCCTGGCCGGCGCGTCTCGCTCGATCATCTCCAGCTGATGCCGAGCAAGAAACATGCAAATCGGCCATGTTCAGCGTTTCCTTTGGCGCCGTTTTGCTGGTTGCGCCTTGACAATTGTTCCACTCTTTCCTGCGCCCCTTCTCAGCCATTCTCGCTCATCATCCATCATCTTCGCCGGGTTATAATCCCCCATTGGGGCTATTGAATCATAACCTCGTTTCTAACAACTATTTTTCCTGTAAATCCCGCTATCCCACCCGCCCAGTAACCGTTCCCTCCAGAATCTGTCCTCGCAACCCAACAACCACACAATGTCTTGGAATTTCCACCTCCAGTCTAGCCCGCCTTCTACGCCTGGTAAATCCCGCGATCCTTTCAACGATTTATCCAGCACCCCGGCAGGGGCTCCACCGTCCGCATCCAACTCCTTTGCTCCGCATGGCGGGCCCTCCGATTTTGGGAGCTCTCGCATGAGCTCCGGCTCCCTCTTCACAAAGTCGGGCCACATGAATCTCAATGACAATGATAGCATCTTTGGGTCATCCATCATGTCAAATGATTTTCTGCCACCCCTACCTAAGAAAACAACGACAACCGCAACGAAATCCTCTGCAGCGTCGCAGTCCCTGTTCAGCATCACAAATGGCTCTCGCTTTGACGAATCCACACGCTTTGGGCAATCCAATGGCTTTACGGAGTCCCAGATGGATGCAGAGGGAGATGATATTCTGACTGAGACAGAGGACGAGGCAGTGGACAAGACGGGAAGCAGCCTGGGTGTGGGTAAGGCGGGCAAGAACGCTGTGGGCCGCTTCAGCTTCTTGGATTCTCAGCTCGGAGACTCTATCGCTCCGCAGCCTGTCTCACTTGGTCATCGCAAGTCTATCTATTCAAACCCAGGCAGCGCTAAACGCCCGAAGCTCGATGAGCGCTGGGCGGGCCAAGCACCTCTGCGCAAGGGAAAGTTGTCCCCGAAGAAAGACTCTGCAATGCCATCCATAGTTCGCAATCTAGCTCGCTCGCGGCTGACTACAGTGGATGAGTCGAGTGACTTTGTTATGAGCACGGAGGACGAGCTTTGCCGCATGTATGATGAAGTCAGGAAAGCCGACTATAATGGCACGGACTTCCGCGTGGCCCTCTCGGATGTTTGCAGTCGACTAGCAAATGTGTGGAAGACAGCTACAGGACAGAATGGTCCCTACCAAGAGTCAGACGGCATCGGACCGGGTGACCAAGCCTCAAATATCGCCAAGGCAAGTTTTCTGGCTTCACTCCTTCTACAGCTGCATCACCCCCCTCGGCCATTCGATCGACCCGGCCAAGTAAACCCCTTCGCGACGAGCAATCTATTGCTGGGTGGTCCACGCGCAACATCACCGACACCCATCCCCAGACTTCTCATTGACTGGCTCGATGCCAACCACATCCCTCCTGCGTCGGAGTTGCAAGTCTTGAAAGCGTTCGAACCCAATCCTACTGCGTCATCAAGTTTCTGGGATTTGCTCAATGCTGCCGTTCTCCGGGGTAGTCTCTCGACAGCCGTTGAACTTCTGCGATCCGCCGATTTCAACTATGCAAGATCAGCGTTGGAAGATGGCCTACCACAGGCGGGATACCGCGGAACACAGCTGCAGAATATTCAGCGATGCGTGAACAAGGCTCTTCAGATCCTTGAGTCATGTCCTGGTGTCTCCCGCGATGACTGGGATGTCAAGGGTACCGAATGGGCTTTGTTCAGACGACGGGTTTCGGCGGCAGTAACAGACCTGGAGGATTTCGCTGAGGGCGAAGACAAGGCGTCGCCAGAACTCCCTGTTCAAGAAAACCGCTTCCAAGCTGTCAACTTTGGGCTGAAGGCGACTGCCCCCGCGCAGACGATTTCCTTCACCCAATCCGCCCGTATGGCTGAAAGCAAAGTGCCCTGGGCAATTTATCAAAACCTTCGATCCATGTATCGTATGCTGCTGGGTGACGAAGATGCCATCATGGAGAACTCACAAGACTGGCTTGAGGCCACCATCTGCATGACCGTGTGGTGGGCTGGTGACGATGATGACGAGGTCCCTAGTGACCTTCCGCCCACCAGCCTCAACCCCCTATTCTCTCGCCCAGCAAGGAATACGTCTCCCACCAGTGCGCAAGATGCCTATTTGCGGCGACTTGATCTAGCTTTTGGTCATGCCACAAGCGCGGAGGGTGATGATGCTAGTTTCCGCGTCAATTCACTCAGCAGTCTCGAAGTTGGGTTGGCCTCTGTCTTTGAAGGTAATGTCGAAGGCGTGATTGAGCTGCTTCAGACATGGTCACTGTGTGTGTCATGTGCCGTAGTCGAGGTCGCGTCGATTGGGGGCTGGCTGAATCCCAGAGCCACCAAATCGAAATCTATGCCTGGCTTGAGCGAAGACGATCTGATGGTTTTGTCGTATGGTCAAGGCCAAGGCACTGAAGCAACCGGCCCTCGTGTGAACAAGAACGATGTAATCAGTGCCTATGCATCTGGCCTTTTTGAACGACAATCGATTGAATGCCAAGACGGCACTCGCAACGGATGGGAGGTAGCTCTCGAGGTCCTAAGTCGCCTGGACGACAGGGGGAAGTTGCAAAAGAGTGTTTCGGAACTGCTGGATAGATTGCCGCTCAACACGGCTGAGGAAGTTGACAAGGTGGTTATGCTTTGTTCTGAGCTTGATCTTGACAATGAAGGGCGGAAGGTTTCAGAGGTCAGTTCTTCTTTTGTGTCCGTTTCATCAACTGGCTGCTAATTTGACCAGCGTTTTGGTGATTCTACCGTTGCTGATTCAGAGGACTATGGTCTTGCTCTCCTGTGCTATGCGCGCGCACATAACCGCCGTAAGGTCAAGTCCGTGGTTGACCTGCTCATTTCGTACAGTCTTGTGCAGTCTCGCGCTTATCCCGCGTCGGATGACCTTGACGAGCAGCTTGAGTCTCTGATCCGAGACCCTGGTCGTTGTCTTGCCGCCATTGCAGGATCCGACGAAGATGCAGCCAGTATCTTGCAATACTACTTCTCTGGATACGCCACGTTACGCCGGTACTACGAAATCCGGGACGAGGCCGTGAACCTCAAAGAAGGTCAACAACCTCGATACAAGCCTCTTGCTAGACGACGTGCGGCAGCCCAGGCCCTTGTGGCAGTCATCGGCAGCGCCGCAGACAGTATCTATGGTGGCCTGTACGACCCAGACCGTGACTCCGCCGTTCAAGTCGATGGCCTCTTGACACTATTGGGCGAAGTCCTCCCGTTTGTTGACCGTAAGTTCTTTCCATCCTCCAACCGTGTTCCTATAGACTTCGTTTAGACTCTGACCGGCTTCAGAACCAACCCCCATCCTCTCCGTCTCCCAGCAATTTACCATTCTCTCCGCGATCGAGGACCTCCAGACTGTCACTCCTCGCGTTTACGCCCAGTGCGAAGAATGTTTCCGCTCCACCTTGATTGAATATCAATCCTCTAAGAACGCAAATGCGTCCTCATCAACCGACTCCTACATCCTGCCTCCATCCCCGCGCGCCATGCTCAAAAAGTCCGTTTCCGCTCTCAATGCTTCTAGCACCTTCTCCTTCATTGGTAGCGAGATGGTCGGATCAGCACGCACGCTCTCCGGCTCCGGCTCAGCCGGTAGCTCGGGTGTGCTTGTGCCCCGGTTGAACGCAGAGAAAGGTACTGCCTCTCACGAACGAGGCTGGGATTGGCGTGCTGGCCTACCGGAGGACGTCACGGGTGAGGACATCATGCGGACTCTGCGGCTGGGATTGGCCCGAGGCGTAAGTTTCGGTGGACTCGGGTCGATTTAGTTATTTGATCAGTCGGAGCCCAAAGGAAAAGAGAGGCATTGATCAGGTGGACAGCTCGGAAAGAAATGTATTTGTATATGTTGTTTATGCCTGGTCTGACTTGATCTTATTTAACGATAGGGGCAGTCCCTTTGTCGCTTGCTTTATTTGTCTCCGTGGGGAATCAGAGCAACAAGGGGGAATGCCATGGGGGCAATATTAGAGAGAACCAGGACAGTCCCTTACTCTTGGTCTTTGTAACGTGTGTGCATAATGGAGCCCGGTGTCAGGAGTTTCAACCAGGATCTGTTTACATCCAATCCACTATCAAGTGTTTGTTCATGAATACGTCGTCACGCATACGCACCCCACGGTCTCCAGACTTCTTACGGTAGATGAGCTCGTAGACGAGAGCAAACTAGTTGTGACAAATACAATCACCATGCTCCATATGAACCTCGCCAGGACATCATCAATACTTGGTAAGAACGTCAATCGGGAGTTGAATTCCCCCAACTCCCCCAGCAAATCCACCACCAGCCCACCAGCCCACAAGCCCTCACCCCGCACTCCACAACAATCCCCACGACCCTCGCCTTCAACGTCCAGACACCTTTCTCCGGCCGTTGCAGGATTTTCTCACGGACGAATTCCATGTCCTCGGGGTTCGTATCGCAGAGCTCGAGGTCGAACCGCCTCACGATTGATGCAATGGTCATGTACAGTTCTGCGTAGGCTATACTGTTTGTGAACCGGCCAATGAAGTTTCTGGAAAACTTGCTAGCCCTGTGTGCGAAGAACTGATACTGGGCACTGGCTGCTAGGCTTGACTTCCAAGGAGGAGGACAAGCTTTTCAACGAAGGGAGGGTATGTATGGAAATCAGAAAGGTGATGGTGTTCCACTCACTTCATCCCGATACAGATCCTGCTGCCCCTTGCGAAGGGAACGAGGTACCGGGTGAGACTCTCGCCCCGCTCGGCGGCTTCAAGCCAGCGCTCGGGTCGGGAGGTGTTTGGGTCGGGGAAGATCTGGGGTTTGCGGTGGATGAAGTAGCCGATTGTGCTGATTGGGGTCTTTTTGGGGAGTGATTGCGATGTTAGTTGGGTGGGTTCACTGTGAGTTTAGGTTTGCCGGGTGGTTGCTGTTGAGGGAGGGGGTAAGAACGTGCGGAGAACGACGTACACCGGGTGGAATTGTATATTGTTTGTACTATAAGGACTCGGATGGGGCTACTCGAACTGGTCGCATGGGCGTTGCGCTGAGTCGGAGGGCTTCGTTTATGATGGTTGTCTATGGTGGCATACCCATGAGAACCTTGTACATACCCATGTGACCGAGACGGAGGTGTTTGTGCTCAGGGGGTTACCAGGTAAAGCAATTGCTCCAATTGAGACCATTTGGGTTCGTGGCGTGGTGTAGGCATGACCTGCTTCAGTTCCTCGCGCAGTCTGAGGAACATTCCTCTGTCGCGCAGGAGTTGGTAGACGGCAAAAGTCAACGTTGAAGCGGTGGTTTCCGTCCCGGCGACTAGAAGTATGAAGCTCTCATCACGAAGACGGACCAGGGTGCGGTCCTCGGGGGCAAGAGACGGATCAGTGAGGGCCTGATATATTGAGCCTACGGTACTGATATGACTGTCTTTGTTGAGCAAGGCGTCCTGTGACTGCTGTGCGATCCGCTCTTGCGTCGCATAGACTTGAGCTAGTTTAGGACGAATGAGACGCATCCAACGGCCAGGAAGAGCCTTGATCAGTCGAAGGATGCTTGGGAGAAATCGAAACAAATGGCATGAATTGGTACTTTCGAACATCAGCTTCCAGATGAAGTCACGCTTGGTGAGGTCTGAATCGGATAGGTAGCCCTTGTCTTGACCATACAAGTAATGGGTGATGGTCTCCCCTGTCAGACCAACGAAGGCAGTGTGCAGGGCAACCACCGCTCCGTCAGCATAGAATCTCTCCAGATGCCATGATAGTCGAGTAATCTTCTCTTGGATGACCGTGGAGAGCTCCACTACCGCTTTCTTCGAGAAGAAGGGATTCAACAAGCTTCGTCTCGTGCGGTGAAGATCATGATCGATCGTTGCTATGATTGAGAATGGGGACGCAAAGGAGGAGACAAAGACCGGGTCCTTGTTCCGCTTGCGACTGTTACCGGCGTAGATCTCATCGTACATTGCGGGGTCGTTGATGTGGACTTCTCAAGGGTTTATCCGCACAATGGGACCTAGTTCTCTTCAACAAGGGAGTCTCATGCAAGCAAGGACTTTAAGCCGGTATACCATATCTCCGATGCATCTCTTCGACCTTCCAGAAGAACTTTCCACCTCTGACAACATCATGATAGAACTCATGGAAGCCAGAATCGCTGCTATTGGGGGTCCCGGAATCTTGCTGAGCGGGTGGAAATAGAGACGATGAAGGCTTCTCAGTACGTAGTAACTGATGACTAGAAGAGAAAACACGATGAGGGACATATTAGGTGCCTATATTGTATGTCTGTTGATCAATTGCCGCCGGCTCGCCACATCCGTAAACAAGAGATGCTTGTCTAGTTATAGACAGCAGTAACTATGGCGTCTTCGCATGGCCTATTACGATCTTTGTGTTGTCAAGCGCCAGATTCAGGGTTCAAATTGATAGGCTGAGGCAGAGCATCCAGGATCATGGAAATTTGTGCAGAGTCACACCTGGCCAAGGACAGCTAAACTCAGCGTGTAAATCGGAGAAAACCCTGTCGACTAATGGGCCTAGACTGTGTCTTCGCATACGTAGGATGGTCCATTTCGAGCCCAATGACATTGTCGAACATCAGGGTCACATATTAATTCCCCGGGTCACCCAAGCGGAAGCGTTATGTAAAGACATAGCTCTGCGCTGTCAGATTGAAGGTCCTTCCTTGATGAAACCCCTTTTGGGAGTTGTAGTCTTAGCAGCAGATAAATCTCGAGGTCAACTTTCGTATACTATTGCCGGGTCTTTTGAGTTGTGATCTTTCAGGACCCGAGCTGTTCTGAGCTTCGATACATCACTTCTAGCTAGTTATTCTCTCACGAAGACCATCACAGGCCCAGACCATAATGGGAGATTGAGAAGTGTGTTATTTCCACTTGCCTCTTGGTTTGCAAAAACAGTTTCGCGCCAAAAAAAAACTCGAGGTAAATCGGCGTCGAGCCCTTCAGAGTCAAAGAATCTAGATTGGATCATCTCGTCTTAAGCACTACCCAGTGCTCGTGCTTTCCTTCTATATGTCAATGGCAGTGTGCGTCGAGAATGAACGAGCAATGCCCTGCAGACCCGGGGTATGCTTGCCAATGCAAGATGCGTCTACTGTAGGCAAGACTCAGCTACAGACGAGGGATAATCCTTGCATCTTTGATTACCCCCCGAAGCATGTGAAAATGTATTTTTTTGGGACGGTAAATCGAGGAAGGCATAGCCATGCTCATCTCATGGCCTACCGATGGGCTCACTTCCAGGCGACCGCAAGTGCTCTGAGTTCTATGTTGTGCATCCGACCATTGACAGCGACGCTAGTGATATTCGCACGGTGGGGCCGAGCAGTGTTATCGATTTGCGAGAGTTTGTTGATCTAGGCAGTTATATTTACCGACAACTGCCCCGGTCATCGGAGTGAAAACAAAGGACAGGAAGCGAGATCACTCCACTAGTTGCAGGTAGCACCTCGGCGATAATGTCTTCTTTTGGATTCGACAGTTAAGAACAGGCTCGATATGCAATGGAAGGCAAGATATGCGGTAGTCTGCATCCCGGCGATAGACGCAAAAGGCAGTCTAGACCGAGATGACGCCTTCTGTAGATGCGAGCCACGCAATGCAGCCATGATTCCCACGCAATTGAGACCTTTCTTCAAGGCTTGAGTCGATTATAAGACAAGAAAAGTCCAACAAGATTCATTCAGTTGTAGTTATATGAATGGTTCAGTAGAAAGACAGGAAGTAATTGGATGACGTCGCCCGCAGATGACGGAAGCCCCTCAGTGTGCAAACAGGCCAAACACTATCTTTTCCTTTGCTCTCCCCGCGCAGCAAAGCAACTCCCTTGGGGGGTTTCCAACCTCGTGCACTCTTGAGTAGCTTGGAATTTTCTCTTCCTGAGAGACTCGCTAGCTCCAATTTGTCTCCCATACTTCTGCATTGATCCAAGTTTTGATCGTACAATCCCAGCCATGACTCAAGAAGCATCCCCTCCGCTCCCGGAGGGCATTTTCTCGCTGCTTGATACGGATTTGTACAAGTTGACGATGCAATGCGCCATCCTCAAATACTTCCCTGATACTTGTAAGCAGTCTCGGACTAGAGCTTGCTGGGCGCACAGATCTTTTTGACCAGTCGAACCAACGCGCAGATGTCACCTATGGCTTCACGAACCGCACCGCCGACATGAAGCTGACGCGGGGTGCTTACAAATGGCTTCTGGCACAGCTGGACAGTAAGTTGGCAAAAGGGAATCGATCACTTTCAGCCTGACTAACGGCGGATTATCTCTGTTCAGAACTCGGAAACATCCAAGTTACAAGCGAGGAGATCGAATTCCTGAAGAAGAAATGCCCCTACTTCAACGATGCCTACCTGCACTTCCTGACCACATTCAAACTCAAGCCCTCGGAGCAGGTCGAAATTCACTTTACCCCCGGGGAGGGCGACACTGGCAGTGACGAAGATAAGGGTGATGTCGACTATGTTGTCAAGGGTCTCTGGGTGGACACCATCCTCTACGAGATCCCGTTGCTGGCCCTGACCAGCCAAGCGTACTTCATGTTCAGCGATAAGGACTGGGACTACAGCTGCCAGGAGGAGAAGGCGTTCCGCAAGGGCTGCACGTTGTTAGAGCACGGGTGCATCTTCTCCGAGTTCGGATCCCGAAGAAGGCGCGACTATCACACGCAAGACCTGGTCATGAAGGGACTCTCTCGCGCCGCGGAGGAGGGGAAAAAGTGTGGCTGGAAGGGTGCGTTCACGGGCACGAGCAATGTCCATTTCGCCATGAAATATGACGTGACCCCTGTGGGCACAGTCGCTCACGAATGGTATATGACCATCGCTGCCATCACGGACGACTACGAGAACGCCAACGAGATGGCTCTCCGGTATTGGCTTGGTTGCTTCGGGGAAGGAGTACGTGCCCCACCCTCCCCCCCCAACCAGAATTAGCTCTAACCTGGAAAGCAGGTTCTGGGCGTCGCCTTGACCGACACCTTCGGCACCCCGGCTTTCCTCGATGCATTCCGCAAACATATCCCCGCCTACACCAGCGCCGGCGTGGGCGCCGTCAGCACAACTGCCTCCGGGCCCGGCACGACGGTCCAATCCACCATCCAAAGCGAGGCACGGACAACGCCTCCCATCTCTGCTCCCTTACAAGACACCCAGGGCGAGCATCCAACCAAGACCTACGCCCAGGTCTACACCGGTGTGCGCCAGGACTCCGGCGATCCCACCTACTTTGTGAAGATGGTCCGCGAATTCTACGACCGGGAGGGAATCAAGGGACCCAAGACGGTCGTGTTCTCGGACTCCCTGGACATCGAGCACTGTGTTGAATACAAGGTCATTGCCGAGGAAGCCGGCTTCCAGCCCGTTTTCGGCGTGGGCACCTTTTTCACGAGTACGTTTCATCCATCTTACCGCCTGTCTTCCTCATTCAACCCACTTCTTTCAATAAAAAGAAAGGCCATTGAAAAGCTCACATGAACTAATGTGACCCTACTTCGGGGAAACCAAAACAGACGATTTCACCAACAAATCCGACGGGGAGAAATCCAAGCCCCTGAACATCGTCATCAAGATCTCCACTGCCAACGGCCGGCCCGCCGTGAAACTTAGCGACAACATGGGCAAGAATACGGGCGACAAGGCAACTGTGCAGAGCGTCAAGAAGAAGCTCGGGTATATCGAGCATGAGTGGGAGAAAGGTGATGAGAAGAATCGGTGGACGCAGAAGGAATAGTGTCGCTTTCCCGACGCTTTTACCGACTTCCACCTACGCAGCCCTCGCGGCCTACTCCTAACCATTGCTGAATTTTCACCCTAGCGAGCGAGTCTCCCAAGCTATCTACTCACTACCTTAGATTCGCGGGCCTTTTCCAGATTTAGTGCTGGGTTTGAACTTATGACTGTACGAAGTAGAGAATTAGAAAGACGAAGACATACAAGGGGATAAACCTGTTATATGTGCAATTTACTATTCCTATCCTCCAACGCTGATGATAGATGGTTTGGTCTGTACAGGAGGTGTTGGGCCGATCTGCGGCTTTTTACTGTTGCTGATCGCCATGCATCTCGGGGATCAAAACAGCCCATCCTCTTCTCCAGTTAACCCTAGATCCCGGTCTAGATCACCCGTAATGTTCCCAGTGGTGAACCCGGTCGTCGTCATTTCGTGCTGCTGCACGTTGCCACTACTGCTTTCGGGGTCAAAGATCTGGAAGAGGTCACTGCGATCGCGGTCATCGGACGTCAGCTCACGGCCCTGACTTTGGCTTGGGTCAACCCAGCGGAGAAGCTCGTTCGCCCAGTCGATGTCCATGTCGGCGGCGGTGGTGTGGTCGGCTGCTGTCGCTGCCGTAGCAGTCGAGTCACGCCCTTCTTGGGATGGGAAGTCAGCATCATAACTGTCGAGGTCGAGGTCAAGGTCGAAGAAAAAGTCCGTTTGGTCTAGGATGGAGTTGTCGTGCGACTGGACTTGCTGGTCGGGTTGGGGGTTTTGCTGGCGGGGTGAAACAGAAGGATGATCGTGGAAAACATGACGGAAGGGATCATCGAAATCATGTGGTGGGGTTGGTTGAGCTTTGTGTAAGGATGGAGGGTTGGCGTTGAGGGAGGCTGCAGTGGCTGATGATGCTGTGAGATTGCTTTCGCGGCGGGCTCGGGAGGAGCCGCTGGTTCTAGGGTCGGGTTGTTTCAGGTTCGGGGTGGCGGAGTCAGTTGGTTCCTGGTCGTCTCGAGGAGGGGTCCATTGACTGGTATTTTTCCCATCTGCTGAGATCATCGTTCGGGAGGTGGAGGCAGTACTTGGTTTCCGCGCCTGATGTTGGTGCATGGTGTTCGGAGACGAAGGAGTGTCCAGCTGCATGATTTGTAAAAGAGCGTTATTGCAGTCCGATTGAACCTTGACCGCAGCTTCGATGTTAGCTACTTCCATGTCTGCTGCAGGATATATGTCTTTAAGCCCTTGCAAGACTTGGATGCAGCGCTGGAAGTGGTGGATGCTGGATTCTCGTGTTGAGGGATTGCCGGACAACGAGTTCGTCAGATGGGCTACAGCAGCGGGGATGATTACCGTTACCCCGGACTGTGGCAGAAAGCGTGTGAGGCTCAGTTGGTTAAGACCTTGAATGATATGAGTAATACCAATGACAGCGTCCTGCATCTTCGTCTGTGCTGTGTTAATCAGATCAAGACGCGCCTTGGGTTGATCCTTCTTGGGCGAAAATGCCCAGGGTCGGTATAGCGCGCTGGTCGTCGCATGATATAGCATTCGTACCATTGCGCCGTGAAGAAGCAAGACATCTTCTCCATCATGGATATTGGTTCGTGACGCAGGGATGAATTGTGCATCCTTTGGGAGAGCGCTCAACCATGATTCGAGTCGCTGACTGCATCGTGCCAACTCTGATTCTGACGCCTGTCTAGGGACCAGACTGATAGTTGTTCGATTTGTCACACCGAACTGGCACTGCGATGGTGAGTACTGCGCGAACAAGACTCTCCCTATGCTTTGGCACAGCTTGGCCTTTTCTATGAACATGGTAGCTAGGCGCTTTTGATGGGATACGTCCTCGAGCTGACGACAGCGAAACATCTCAATGACTGCAGGATGAAAAGGCTCGAAGTCGAAATCCTCAAGTCTCAACATGGGAACATTGCTTGTCCCCTCATTGACCTGAGTAGGACGCCTCAAACCCATGGCGATGAGACGATCGCGTGAGTATAGACTCCACCATATGCGAGCCCTCAGCCTCTTCATCTTCGGGTCCATATTAGCTGTGGATGCATCCCTGTTCAACCCTATTGAATGGGCTTGCGTATTGCAGACACCAATCCAATCCCAGATGTCTCTGTGCGGGTTGTTCTGATGATCAGACCAATAAGTCATGAGAAGGAGTGTCTGCAAGATAACGATTCGATCGTCTTCGCAGTCCAAGGAGTAAAGCAGCTAGTGCTTCTAGTCAGCCGGCAGAACATAAAAGGAAGCATGTTTGAGAGGGTAAATTGAGCATTGCACATACCCTCAACCGTGTAAAGAATACACTTCGCGCGCTTTTCCGGGTCGCATAACCAGCATCCTGCAGATGTTTGATATCCACGAACGCAGTGGCTACAAACATAACCGCCTGGAATAGCAGCAAGCTGACATTCCCATTGGGGTCATTCTCGGCCACACACCTCAAGAACTCCTGTAGGTTCAGCACCGGCATGAAGCTGTGCACCCACTTGATATAGCAGCGCAGGAGCTCATTTCGCAGACCACTCTCAGGGACTGTCAGGGCTCCACGGAACCGTAGAAATTCCAAGTCCTCTTGGGGGATGCGTGCTGGAAGCGGCTTCAAAAATCGCGGCTCATCATCTAGCAGAGCGATTAGGGGATCGAAATCCGGGTCTATCAGATCTCGGACAGTGGAAACCATGTTCTCCAATGGTAGGGAGGGTCGGTGAGCCCGTTCGCCCAAAGTCCGCCAACTCCGAGACGGTCTGGCATCTTGTAGCCAAGGCGCATGCGGATTGTATCCCAGGCTGTTGCTTCTTTTAGGCGCCGGCGGATTATCATCGTCGGTCTCCGCACTTGGCGGCTTGCGCTTCGCTGCTAGCATATTCTTTGGAATATATCAGCCACAATAAGAATAAGTTCGCCGGGGCAGCTGAGTTCATGCATGTAAAATAGGATCAAGCTTCCCTGACGCTTGTCCTCCGAGGCGAGGATTGTTTTTAGTCGGGGGTGGATAATGATGGGTTAGTTCCAGTCTTCCAGAAGTTGAGTGGAGTTTGGCTTAGATAATCTCTACTTTGATTGCCCCGCGCCGAAGGGAAAAGTTGGGGTCAGCTGTGGGGTACGGAAGACCATTGCAGCCACTCGGCAAATGGAATTTTTTTTTTTAGTATCCTTACCGCAGCAGTGACTGCCTACTAAAATAGTTACTGTAACCAAGTCTCCTCTGCTGTCCCTCCTCCGCCGCCTGTCATGGGTAATCCCCGGAAACATAGTGAACCACCAACAGCTTGCCTACATATTACTGATGGAAAGGTCGTGACGTCGATGACTTGAAGTCCCTCCAGTACTTAACCCCTAAAATCTTGCTATACCTTAGGATAGCAAGAATTAGTCTTAAATACAATTGACTGCTACTATTCTATACTAAACCGACCTATTTTCTCTTAATACCGCCATCCCCTTCAGCCCCTGGGGCCTATATAATTACAGTATTTTCTAGATTAAGTCTTAGTCTTTTTACTATTTTTCTTCCCCTAAGAAAGCTCATTAAATTATATCATAAACTCAGCCCCTTCTTACATTAGAATCTTTAGAATTTTCTAGGATCAAAGGTATTGCTCTTAGGGTTTTCTAATTAGAGACTATTCTTAACTTATTAGGGACTATTGATTATTCCTTATTATTAGGATTATGAGGGTTTATCTTCTTTTACTTATAATTTTACTGGCAGATTTTCCTTTTGCCGAGTGGCCGCAATGGTCTTCCGTAGTGTGGGGGTTGCACTAGGCCATTCTAGGCAGTTTGGTCTGTAGATCATCCGGTACCTCAGTAGTCAGTAGATATGATAGAGTCCCATTATATCATAGGTGTATACAGTACAGTGCAGGATTATGATTATATACAGAAAGTTCTAGTAGCCAATTCGCCTCCGTGACCGCAAATGGTATGTCTTTCTCTCAGCGGGGGACTCCTCTCTCTGCAGCCTTCTCTCCATCTCTATTTCCTTGCTCAGCGTCTTCTCCCTCTCCTTCATCTCCACTTGTTGCTCTTTCAACTGCTTCTTGACGCGCTCGTCGCGCTGAGCCTTCGTTTTCTGAAGCAGTACCTCTACTTTCCTGATGGCCGCTTGCGGATCGTCTTTGTGCTCTATGAGATGTCCCTGGAGCTCAGCAACCGTAAGCTGCCCCGAGGGGATCTGTGCGGCAAAGTCACAGGCCAGCCTGTCGACGTCTCCAGATGTGATCATGGGCACTCGCTCCCCATTTTGGATCTGCATTACATGCCTCAGAATGTAGGGGCGAGTAAAACGTCTTGAAATAAGACTCCATCTCGTCACGTGCCGCGTACTTGAACTCGATGCGCATGTCCACCCGTCCGGGACGGATCAGTGCCGCATCCAACTTTTCGGCGTGGTTGCTCGTCATCATGAGAATGCGACCTTCACTTGCATCTACACCGTCGATGGCATTGAGAAGAACAGAGAGTGAAATGCCGTTCTGAGTAAGGGGGCGTCCAGGCATCATCATGCTCTGGTCGTTCTTGTCGTGCCCAGGTGCCCGTGACTTGGTGATATCCGTACAGTCCACATCCTCCATCATAACGATACATCTCGAGGGCAATTCGGAAAAGAGTGTTCGGAAGCTGTTCTCGTCTAGAGAAGACGAACTGGGGTCTATCACATAGATCGGTAGCTTCAGGTGTCCGGCAATGGCATAACATAGACTGGTCTTGCCAGTTCCAGGCGGGCCATGGAGCAAGTAGCCCCGGCGATACGGAAGCCCTCGCACCTCGTAGACGGCTTTGTTCATGAGGAATCTCGCAATATCAGCCAAGACACCAGCCTTGGTTTCCTGGTCAAGCACCACACTGTCCAGCGGCCTGGGAACACGCCCATCACACGGGTGCCACGCTCCCCCTCGGGCACTCCAAATCTCGACCTTATCCTGGTCTTTGTCAAGCCACGCCTGCTGCGCTTCGGCGAGCAGCTGCTTGAGCATGCCTATGCCCCAGTTACAGAGCGGCAGTCCCCAGCAGGAGATGACGATTCGATCGTTGACATACGTGTCCTCGCTGCTTTTGATGCGCTGGAACTTGATCCAGCGCCAGAAACACCAAGAGTACCAAGGGCTGGCATACAAGAAGTGATGCTCCTCCGTGGAGGGAATGAAGTGCAAGGGCTGGGTCTGGCGTTGCCTGATAACTTTCCTCCACCATTCATCGAAATTGTCTCCTGACTGATACTCAAGCTCATTATTGTCTTTGCTGGGGTCAAGGCTGGTTCTTATATGGACATATCGACCGCCGACCGACAGCATGTTGCTGGCAAGGAGATGCTTGGCTCTAGCCATGGATCTATGATGTATCACCCAGTACATGAGGTATCTGTAGATGCTGTCCTGGCCTTGTACCTCTATTTTGCAAGTGAACGAGTCACTAACATATACCAAGGCAGAGCTTAGTGGCGTCACAAACAATTGCAGGAAATGCCGCCATGCCATGCGGATACTGATGATGATGAGGAAAATGAAAAAATAATGGGACAGGTCAAAATCGAAGCGGGTCAATAGAAAATGAGACAGAAATGTGAATCCGGGCAAAGCGAACTCGAGCATGGCGTCTGGGGCCAGTGGCTCTGTGAGATTTGCTTGCATGATGAGAGAGCAATGCTAGTGGCGGTTGATTTGGGTCAGTCAATCGTCGTAGATAGTGAATATTATGCTCAATGCCATGATCTATGATCTCGGAGGGCACAAGAGGCTTTTATCGGTATTGTTGATAATGCTTGCATGTCGAGGTTGAATGTTCCTTAATGTCCGGAGCAGACAAAAAGCCTTTATTCAATCAATGACCACCCTTTCGGTTTTGTTCACCCCAGACAGACAAGGGAGATTTGATAACAATAATAAGAAAGAGGATGACCGGCTTCTGAAAGGCATTCTCATTTATTGTGCTTCGTATCCACTTATAGATAGGCATCTAGCGAGACCGCCAGGCCGCACGACAATATCTCCCGAAAGATTCTCAAAGATAGATCGGTTGCTTACAGGGACATTTCAGTTCTTGATGCCCCAGGCACCATTAATTGCTTTCCAATGTCACCCGAACCAAATGATGTGAAATATATCTGTCTGTAAACGAGTCGACAACCTGCCACTACTTGATATCCGGCCTCGTATGGTTGTATAGTACTAGAGGCTGTCGAAACATCTCGTGGCTTGGTCGAACTCTAGAACATCAACTATTTTCTGGGTACTACGCACGCAGGGTGTCCAAGACGAGCGAGACGTGACTAGGATCACATGTCTATTCAAACGACGGAGAAGAGAGACTCTCAGTGATCATATGACAAGACTTATCCCATCCACCAGCGCTGCGAGCCGATTTATGCACGAAAAATATAATACACGTATTCATTAACTTCGGATGTCGAGAGCAATAGCATAGAAAGATTCCGCACGTGTCCAGTGATCAATGGTCGACCCGATTCCCGGCCTGTCGGGCGGCCTTCATATTCACGGAGTTGGACGGAGGCATAGGGTATCCATTTACATACTGCTCATCAATCATTAGCAACCTGTGTGATCCTGGCCGGGCCGACGTCCTAAGCGGTTGACAGGAACTCGGTGTATCTCGAACTTACGGAGGGAGGAGGAGCTCGCCGAGGCTGCTGTGGAGGAAAGCGACGCCAGCCTGATAGATGAACAGTTAGTTTTTCGGTCCCTCTTGCAAGATGCTAATGCAGGAATTTGAGATTTGGCACTTACGCCGAAGACAAGAAGGCTTCGAACGATGGTAGCGTTTTCGGCGGCAGTAAGTTCCTCGTAGGCGGTGCTGAGGAAACCCTTCTGGGGGCGACCGGAAACGACGCGCTGTCTAGGGGCCATGATGTGAATGAGATGTGGAGGTGGATGGATTAAAGCTGGAGCTTGACAGGGGGGTTGTTGCAGTGCGTTGTAGAGATGAATGGAGTAAATGGAGTTGCGGTTGAGGGCAACGCGGAATGATGCCGGAGTCCGAGAAATCTTTCCATGCTTGGCAGCTGCGCCTTTAGCTTATCGCGGCACCCGTATCGGCTTGCGAGCTGCGGCGCGATCAGTCAATCAAGCAGCAGCAGTCAGCGATCGCAACTTACTTGAATTGGTCAACAAGGCGATTTCACGTACTGGATATCAGACTGATCAATTTGCATACCGCATATCCACTTGACACGAGTTGGTGGTGACGAGATTTCTCGTGAATTCCACTCGCGCAAGCCGCAGCCATGACGAGCATCGATGAGCTCTTCAAGGTACAGAACCTAATATGATAATATGGCCCTAAATGCTTTCTAACGTCTAAAGAAACCTTCATCCGCAGCGAGTTCAAAGCGCAAGTTTGACGCCTCGAAAGACCCAAGTTCGTTACGAAAACCCCTCTTGTCCGGCGGACGGTGCTGACGTTCAATGCAAGATGGGCTCTATAAAGCGGCTAAGCTGGACGCGGGTGGAGATGTTAAATCAAAAGGGAAGGCAGCGATGGTAGAAGAAGAAGAAGGCGACGCAGAGGACGACTATGCCGGCCCAGAATTACCCCCGGATTTCGAGGCCGAAGATGTTCCCGACGACGAAGAAGGCCGTTTTTTCGGCGGTGGTATGGAGCGCCAGACCGCTCAGGCTATGCAATACATTGACCAGCATGAAGAGGAAGAGGCATCGGTAAGGCAATGGCTCATGGATCTGCATGGGGATGAGTGCTGATGTGGCTTAGCTGGAGAAATTCGACCTCGCCTGGGTGCGACGATTCGCCCTGAATTTCGAGAAGAAGATATCCAAGAATGCCGAGCTTCGCGGTAAATTCGAGAATGATCCCCAAAAGTGGGTTTTGATCTGGGTCACTATTGATATGGAGACAAATCTTGCTAAGCTTCCTAGGTTCATGGCTTCGGAGGCGGACCTCGATACTGAGATCAAGGGCCTATCGATTCTCTCCGAGCACCCCGAACTGTTCGATGAATTCGCAAAGTTGGGCTGCGTTGGCTCACTTGTATCCTTACTCTCCCATGAAAATGCCGATATCGCGATCGATGGCATCCAAATCATTGGGGAACTGACCGACGAAGATGTGGAAGCTGAGCAGGAGCAATGGGACACACTTGTCAACGCTATGGTATATTCATTTGCATACCGAAGCGAGAAAATTGCTAATAGTGGTAGTTGGATGCCGATCTCATTGAACTACTAGCGCAAAATCTGTCTAGGCTAGACGAAGAATCCGAGGTTGACAGAGCAGGAGTATACTACGTGCTAAGTGAGTGCGCCGTCCTTCGATAGCTCGACAAACTACTAAGACCTCCAAAGATGTTCTTGAAAACCTCGCCTCCCAAGCGTCAATCGCCGAGAAGATAGGAAAGGACCCCAATGTTCTGCCTTGGCTCATATCTCGTGTTCAGAAAAAGGAAAGGCCCGTGAGCCAGAACCAACAATATTCGGCTGAGATTCTGGCAATTCTACTTCAGTCTACGGCCAAGAATCGCGACAGGTTCGTGAGCTTGGACGGCGTCGAGGTTCTTCTCCAATTACTCAGCCAATATCGCAAGCGTGATCCGGAGAAAGATTCTGACGAGGAGGAATACGTCGAGAATTTGTTTGACTGTTTGATTTGCGTCGTTGATGAGGAATCTGGCAAGGAAAAATTCTTGCAAAGTGAAGGGATTGAACTCGCTCAGATTATGCTGAAAGAAGGGAAGTTCAGTAAACAGAGAGCTTTACGAGTCTTGGATCATGCTCTAGGCGGTGCAGCCGGTGCAAGTGCATGCGAGAGGTTCATTGAAGCAGCATGTTTGAGTACTGTGTTTGGTATGTTCAAGCGCAAGGTATGTTGGATTCTTCTCGTGAGTGCTCGGGCTGGGTTGACATTCAGCAGCAAGAGAACCAGACGGTCGAACATTTACTGGGCATTTTTGCTTCTCTCCTGCGCCTGCTACCTGGAAGGTCTGCGCCGCGTATCCGTACGCTTGCCAAGTTCATGGAGAAGGATTATGAAAAGATCGAGAAACTCGTTAAGCTACGGCGGGATTATTCCTCGAGAGTATCCCCCGTCGAGCAAGCGATTGAGAAGGAACGGAAAAGCTTCACACCAGAGGAACAGGAGGTCATGGCCAGCGAATGGTTATCCCGGCGGTTTGACGCTGGGCTTTTCTCGCTTCAGGTTCGTAACGCATACTTGACGCCAGTCTCAGTCCCGCCCACATCCTCTGACACTTTTGCAGCTCATTGACGTGATACTGGCTTGGCTTGTGGCCGAAGATGATGGGGCCAAGAGGAAGATTGTTTCCCTTCTCGCAGACCGAGATGAGGATCTGTCTTTGATCAAGGCGACCTTACAAGGTATAGCAATTATATACTTCCTGAAACCTTCACCGTGGGAACAAAGACTGACGATGTGGTCCATTCAGAGCAAGTGCAAGGTCTTTCGGAGGAAGATCCGGGGCAAAAGGATCATAAGGAGATGCTGGAGACGCTTCTACAGTTTGTATGATGGGATACAGAAGGCCAAGTTTGGTATAGCTGCTAGCAAACCATGAGCATTCACCCAAGGTGCATAAGCATAGGAAGCATAGGTTGAGTGATCGAGGGTGAGGTCATTGTGGATGTACTCTGTATTGTAATGTAACACCAAGGTGAATTGAATTCAATGGATAAATACCGATCACGTGACTATGCTTCTTTGTTTCGGATTAGTGTTATCCCTTAATTGGTTTAGTTTAGTAAGCTACCAGCGGCGCCAGCAGCAGCAGGCGGTCGGGAGGGACTAGTGGCGGCTCTCTCTCTGCTCATCAAGCAAGATCCATCATCGCCCGCCCGGAGACTTGAAGCACTTCCCCAGCTGCTTGCTCCCTTCACCAGCATCACCGGTGGCCTGGGTTTTTCAAACCTCATCATCCTTCTTGAGGCTTCCGGCTCTTTGACTGCTTCTGTTCTTGCTCATTTCGAACTCTCACCCCCGGTGTCTACCCTCTGACATTAGCCCTTTGGCGACCGTCGAGTGGGATATTTTCCGCCGAGCGCGTCGCGCCCTTTGCGCCTTCTTGAATCTTTGTCCTTTATTCCGCTAGGTCCGTGACCGATTTTCCCGTCAAGATGGCCGACTACGAAGATGCCTACGAGGATGAGTACTACGATGATATGGACGAGGGGATCACGTCGGAGGATTGCTGGACCGTTATCTCGTCCTTCTTCGACACTAAGGGTCTCGTCTCACAACAGCTAGACTCTTTCGATGAGTTTATCTCGTCAACGATGCAGGAGTTGGTGGAGGAACAAGGCCAAGTGACTCTAGATCAGACGCTTCCCCCCGCCGAAGATGAAATCGACCCGGTTGTTGTCCGCCGATACGAGCTCAAGTTCGGAACTGTCATGCTCTCCCGCCCCTCCGTGACGGAAGGCGATGGTGCGACGACCATCATGTTGCCGCAGGAGGCTCGTCTACGTAACCTTACATATGCCAGTCCTCTATACCTGGGTGTCACCAAGAAGATTATGGAGGGTCGGGAACGTCTGATTGCCGACCGGGATGAGGATGAGATGGGTGACCCAAGCGAGGATCGCAAAGCTCATGGCACCTATCTTTCGTGGGAGCAGAAAGAACTACCCGCTGACCAAGCTAAGGAGGAGACGGTATTCATCGGAAAGGTGCCCATCATGCTCAAGTCTAAGTACTGTATTCTTAAGGACTTGAGCGAACAGGCTCTCTACAACTGGAATGAGTGCCCTTACGACTCGGGCGGTTACTTCATCATTAACGGAAGTGAGAAGGTTTTGATCGCCCAGGAACGCAGTGCTGGCAACACGGTCCAGGTTTTCAAAAAAGCACCACCCAGCCCTACACCTTATGTTGCTGAAATTCGTAGTGCTGTCGAGAAGGGTTCGCGGCTTTTGTCACAATTGTCCCTGAAGCTGTTTGCGAAAGGTGATAGTGCCAAGGGTGGATTTGGTCCCACGATCCGGTCGACATTGCCCTACGTGAAGACCGACATTCCAATTGTGGTTGTTTTCAGAGCTCTCGGAGTGGTCTCTGATGAAGATATTCTGAACCACATTTGTTATGACCGCAACGACACACCTATGCTGGAGATGCTGAAGCCATGTATTGAAGAAGGTTTCGTTATTCAGGATCGCGAGGTCGCGCTTGACTTCATCGCCAAGCGTGGGTCTTCCCAGTCCAGCATGAACCACGAGCGCCGTGTTCGCTATGCCCGTGAGATCATGCAGAAAGAATTCCTCCCGCATATTTCTCAGAGCGAAGGTAGTGAGACGCGGAAAGCCTTCTTCTTGGGTTACATGGTGCACAGACTTCTCCAGTGTGCTCTGGGTCGTCGGGATGTCGACGACCGTGATCATTTCGGTAAGAAGCGCCTGGACTTGGCCGGTCCGCTTCTTGCGAACCTTTTCCGAGTCTTGTTCACCCGCGTTACCCGCGATCTACAGCGATATGTTCAGCGGTGCGTGGAGACGAACAGAGAGATTTACCTGAACATTGGTATCAAGGCTAGCACCTTGTCGGGAGGATTGAAGTATGCTCTTGCTACGGGTAACTGGGGTGAGCAGAAGAAGGCAGCTAGCTCCAAGGCCGGTGTGTCTCAGGTGCTCAGTCGTTACACTTACGCCTCCACATTGTCTCATCTTCGTCGAACCAATACACCCATCGGGCGAGACGGAAAGATCGCCAAGCCTCGTCAGCTTCACAACACTCATTGGGGTCTGGTGTGTCCGGCTGAAACCCCTGAAGGTCAAGCTTGTGGTTTAGTCAAGAACTTGGCTCTCATGTGCTACATCACTGTCGGTACGCCCAGCGAGCCTATCATTGATTTCATG
This sequence comes from Aspergillus uvarum CBS 121591, assembly GCF_003184745.1. Taxonomy (NCBI): domain Eukaryota; kingdom Fungi; phylum Ascomycota; class Eurotiomycetes; order Eurotiales; family Aspergillaceae; genus Aspergillus; species Aspergillus uvarum. Next base: position 715,206 of record NW_020291299.1, on the reverse strand, counting down.
ATTCAGCGTAACATGGAAGTCCTCGAGGAGTTCGAACCTCAAGTGACACCGAACGCTACCAAGGTGTTTGTCAATGGTGTCTGGGTTGGTATCCACAGAGATCCCGCTCACCTTGTCAACACGATGCTTTCCCTTCGTCGCCGTAACATGATCTCGCACGAGGTCAGTCTGATTCGAGACATTCGTGAGCGGGAGTTCAAGATTTTCACCGATGCTGGACGTGTCTGCCGGCCGCTCTACGTCATCGACAATGACCCGAAGAGTGAAAACTGCGGCTCTTTGGTGCTCAACAAAGAACACATCCGCAAACTGGAACAAGATAAAGACCTGCCTCCAGACTTGGATCCAGAAGACCGCCGCGATCGTTACTTCGGTTGGGATGGCCTGGTGAAGTCTGGTGTAGTGGAGTACGTCGATGCTGAAGAAGAAGAGACCATCATGATTTCCATGACTCCGGAAGATCTCGAAATTTCCAAGCAACTCCAGGCTGGTTATGCTCTTCCGGATGAGGAACTACACGATCCCAACAAGCGTGTCCGCTCCATTCTCAGTCAAAAAGCGCACACTTGGACTCACTGCGAGATTCATCCCAGTATGATCCTTGGTGTTTGTGCCAGTATCATTCCCTTCCCAGATCACAACCAGTCTCCCCGTAACACCTATCAGTCTGCTATGGGTAAACAAGCCATGGGTGTCTTTTTGACTAACTTTGACCAACGTATGGAGACGATGGCCAACATCCTCTACTACCCTCAAAAGCCCCTGGCCACAACGCGGTCCATGGAATTCTTGCGATTCCGCGAGCTCCCCGCCGGCCAGAACGCTATCGTCGCTATCGCTGTCTACTCTGGTTATAACCAGGAAGATTCCGTTGTGATGAACCAGAGCAGTATCGATCGTGGTTTGTTCCGCAGTCTCTTCTACCGTACTTACACCGACAGCGAGAAAATGGTGGGACTACAGGTCATTGAACGCTTCGAGAAGCCGATGAGATCGGACACCCTCGGCATGCGGAAGGGAACCTATGATAAGCTTGACGAGGATGGCATCATCGCCCCGGGTGTTCGTGTCTCCGGCGAGGATATCATCATTGGTAAAACCGCACCTTTAGCTCCCGACGCGGAGGAGTTGGGCCAACGGACCAAGGCGCACACCAAAGCGGACGCTTCCACTCCCCTCAGAAGCACGGAGAATGGTATCGTGGACCAGGTTTTGGTATCTACGAGTAACGACGACCTAAAATTCGTCAAGGTGCGCATGAGGACAACCAAGGTTCCCCAAATTGGTGACAAGTTCGCCTCGCGTCACGGACAGAAGGGTACCATTGGTATCACTTATCGTCAAGAGGATATGCCATTCACCCGTGAGGGTGTGGCTCCCGACTTGATCATCAATCCTCACGCCATTCCTTCTCGTATGACAATTGCCCACTTGATTGAGTGTCAGCTTAGTAAGGTTTCTGCGCTACGTGGGTTTGAGGGTGACGCCACACCATTCACTGATGTCACAGTCGACTCAATCTCCCGTCTTCTTCGTGAACACGGTTACCAGTCTCGTGGATTTGAGGTGATGTACAACGGCCACACGGGGCGGAAGATGGTAGCCCAGGTCTTCTTGGGGCCGACCTACTACCAGCGTCTGCGCCACATGGTGGACGACAAGATCCATGCCCGTGCACGTGGGCCTACGCAGATCTTGACGAGACAGCCTGTGGAGGGTCGTGCCCGTGATGGTGGTCTTCGATTCGGAGAGATGGAGCGCGATTGTATGATTGCGCACGGAGCCAGTGCCTTCCTGAAAGAGCGGTTGTTCGATGTGTCGGACCCCTTCCGCGTGCATATCTGCGATGACTGTGGCTTAATGACCCCGGTTGCGTAAGTTTGACGATGCTTCCCTGATTAGTGGACTGTAGTGGATGGACCATGCTAACGGAGATGCTGCAGAAAACTCAAGAAAGGTCTATTCGAGTGCCGACTGTGCAACAACAAGCACCGTATTTCGCAGGTGCATATCCCATATGCAGCCAAGCTTCTGTTCCAAGAGCTGGCCTCGATGAACATTGCCGCTCGCATGTTTACCAACCGGTCTGGAGTGTCCGTGCGGTGAGAGAGAGAGAGAACAAGGAATACCATCCGTGTACATCAGTTGAATTTCTTTTTCTTTTCATTTTCCTCCTCTCTTTCCTCACCCCCGCCTCTCTATATCATGATAATTCCCTTTCTCGTCTTCCGGTGTTTTTCTTTTCTTTTTTTTTTCCCCCTTTGAATTTGCTTCCCATCCTTCTCTACCATCAAAATCTGCGATATCAACCGAAGACCCGACTGATTCGGCATTTTCCGGCGTACAAAGGATCTGAGGATTGTGATTTCTTTGCTTTTCTTATTTTTGTTTTTTCCTTTTCCTTTTTTTTTTTTTTTTTTTGGCCGATGATGATGAGTGAGCAGCGAAGGGGTTGGGATTACGATATACTTTGCTGTACTTGACTGAATAAATCCTGGCATTGGAGCCGAATCAATAATAATAAGCCGTGGTTGTGAAGGTGAAGAGGTGCAGGATGTGCCCATGCCATGCACGTCTGCATATTCCCCTCTTCGTCATGCAGTCCTCCCCACCCGGACTGTCCGTGATAATGGAGACAGGTGTAGTGATAGGTGAGGCATTGACCAGTGAGGGAGCAGACTTTGACCCTCTATGAGTCTATTCTGGGCTTCCCCTCCTCCGTCCAGCCTGGTGAACTTTAACCTCGATGATGGGTGACGATAGCGCAGCGAAGAGTGAAGAAGGAGAATGTCATAGGTTCAAGGTTGGAGAGGCAGGCAGTGGTTGCAGGTGGCTGGGCGGCAAGCAACGGCTTCTTAATGGCTGAAGGCTCGGAGACGGGCTGGAGAGAGCAGGCCAATCGAACCCTGGACTTACCCGCTGCTGGGGTGTGACAGTCCGTCACTGACCTGGCAGTTACTACCATTCCTAGTGAAGGTAATTGATTACCAGGCATCTTCCATGTGGATGTGGACGACTCCTCTCTCATAAAAGAGCCTTCTTACCCGCCGGGCCCTCGTCGGCCTTCCCTCCTTTTCCCTTCTTCTTTTTCTTTCTTCAGCAAGCTAGTCTTGTCTGTTCTGCCTGTGGTTTTCGAAGTATCCTGTGCACTGGTTGCACTTGCTTGTTTGTTGTTTCTTCATCCTCATCTTTATCTTCAATTCGTACCAACCCCATTTTATACTTCCCTTAATATCACGCACCTACCAGAACCAGAAAAAAACCCATAACCATAACCATCCTAGAGCTGTGCTTCTGGATGTTCCCTTGTTGTCTTGCTTCACTTCGCACAGGATACTTCTAAACTGTACAAACTTCCCACGGTTCAATACATTGTCGCCGGTCGACAAGAGTTTTTGTTCCCGATTTGCTTCCAGCTCAGACAAACTTGCTCGCCGTACACCTTAATCTTCTTTCTGCCTGTTTACGTGTCGAGGACTGGATCCCCGTCAAGCTTAACGCTTTGTTGTCTTGTACGGCCAACGAACCAACAGTTCCGCAATCCGCCGCAGCACGAGGCTGAATCGAATTGACTCTGGCAGTCACTTCGCCCCAACAACATTAGCACCGCCATCGTCGACACGATTATCTATTATATTCCTTTCTACCATAATCTAATCTTCTAGTATAATTCTGGTCCGATTCATTTGCACCCTATCGCCATAATGTCGTCCGTTCAGCTCAAGTTCTCTCTTCGGACTTCCTCCAATGTCAAGACCGTCCACCTGGTCGGTTCGTGGGACAACTACTCCCGCCAGATCCCTCTCTCGCGCGATGAGAACAAGTCTGGCTCGTGGGTGGGCAAGTTCCGCTTCCAGACTTCCATGCTTAAGTTGGGTGGTCGCTACTGGTACTACGTCAGTGGTCCTGCTTCCTTCTCTTCTAATGACACACCTTGCTGACTGACTGACTACAGTATATCATGGATGGCTATCACGTCTCCCATGATCCTGCTGTTGAATATACCGTGGAGCCCACCACTGGCCGCAAGCTCAACATCCTGGATGTTCCCGGCGGCAAGTCCTCCAGCTCTTCCTCGGCCCCTAGCAAGAGCCACCGTCGGACCTCGGCGGCCTCGGATGTGGTCAAGGGCCGGGCTCTCTCGCCATCCAAGATTCAGCACCCCAAGCCCTCCAAGCCCTACGCCTCTCGCCAGATCCGGGAGACTGACTTTGTCGGTGGCCCTCCCACTATGGACGATCTGACCCGGCGGTTTGCGGGATCCCGTCTATCGGACGAGTACTCCCTCTCCAACAGCCCGCCCAGCTCTGCGGGCAGCTCGCTGTCGTCCCGCTCCTCGGGCAGTACCTCTCCCTCATCGCTCAGTTCCATGAGTGATCCCCCGACCCCGATCTGCCGGTGTGAGCGCTATGGGATCACCCGCAAGGGAGACCGTGTCAAGCTAGACTGTGGAGGCAGTCGCTGCGGGTATGTCACCGAGTCCTCGGAGGCCAGTTGCTCCGAGTCGGAGGACAGTGATGAGGAGTACAGACGGGCACGGAGTGCCGTCAGAAGGCAGGGAATTGTTGTCCGAAGATAAACTCAATGTCTGTGAGGTGATGAAAGAAGAATGTCAATTCTCATCGATCAGCTCCTGCGCACTGTCAGGATCTGTTACTCTATCCCTGATGGTGTGCTCGCAGCGTGACGCGGAGCAGACCACTCATTTTGGTTTGGGACCGAACCGATTTATACTAAAATGAAGCGTATAACATGTTGCCCCTTTCTGGCAGAGAATGGGGCAATGTGGACCACAGATCTGGCACTCGGAGAGGTTCACAGAAAACAAATGAAAAAAAAAAAAAAAAAAAGAGAGAACATCAGGGGACAGTGCCAGACTGTGGGCTCTGCTACGGACGAGCCGGTCTCGCTTCGCAGTAGTAGAGGTGGTGGTTGTGAAGGACGTGAGGAGTGTTCTCGTCGAAGGGGGGTGAGAAGACAGTAGGCGGGGATTGAAGAAGGAGAAAGAGAGTTATGGCTGTGGTGAGAGTGGTGGTCAGGGGTGAGGAACAACGGAAATATCCGCTCTCTACTAGAACCGGCAGTATGGCCAGGCGGATGGAACGACAGGATGAGTGGTCCCGGCAAAGGCCTTTCCACCAATGTCCTGACAAGTCCTACATTGGTGCGCCGGGACATGAATGATGAAGTGATGATATGATGGTCTAACTTATCAATGCCTATTTTATGACTGCAATCGATGGTGTGGGTAAACATCTGTAGGAGATGTCGCTTAATATTTGAGATAAGTGGCAAACTAGAAGCACCAATCTGTACAGCAGTCAGGTGCTGGTGTTCTAAGGCTTCAACTAACAGCGCCAGAAAGTCAACAATGTACTGCACAGTACAGGACAGTAATGTGTAGTGACTTCATCAACGCGGCCAAGGGCCTTTCAGCCAGGAAGTAATTTTGTGATCAGTCTCGCCTGGCGAATCGCAACTCCAGTTTTTGGTGCCGGGTCTCTCTCATCTGGACGGTCAGCCCTACAGCGAGGTCCGAAAATTACCTCATCATGCATACCATAGCGAACCAGGACCCCTTTCTCATGACTAGACTGCTAGTTCCCTTGGTAGTAAAGAGTACGAAGCTTTTCTTTTAGTCATCATGAAGAAGCCTAGGTTCATCGATCCACAACAATAACAAGAATATTCAATAATGCTCACAGCAGGGGATGCGAGGAAACATTCCGATATTCCGAGATTGAATGGGTTGGATGGATCCATGAACCATGAACCATGAACCATGAAATCCAATTCCAGATGATTGTTGCCTGATACGGTGGCTGAACTGGAGCCGGAACAAACCAGGCCTACCAGGCCAATTGGCGGGCACGTGGTGGAGGAATTTGGTTCCAAGTTTCTATTCTTGAGTTCAGCCCTACGCCATGGTTTTTATCCACACTTCCACTTCCTCTTCCTCTTCCACTAGTACGACGATTCCATCAGCCGGGTCAACACTCGGGTTTTCCCACCAAAACCACGAGTTGATTTGATATCACGGTTCACAAAGCAATGGACATCGCTTATGGTCGGACTACCAAACCCGCTGGGTCCAATCCCCGGCGGGCTTGATCGAGAACGGGGCTGCTTGTCGTCCTGCATATCCTGCATATCCTGCAGCCTTACGGCCGGTCACCCCCCTTCCCCTCCTCCCCTCTTTTGCTCTTTCGCTCTTTCGCTCTTTCGCTCTTTCGGAGAACACCCGACCCATTGAAAAGGATGTTTTGGCTCTGGAGGAACAAGCCGTTCCCGTAAACCTGGTGGATATTGGATAGCAATGCTAGTCCGTGAGGTTCAGCCTGACCGGGAATTCTCTCCCCTCCCCACTGATCGACTGCTTTCAACTCTGCCCTATGAGGCTGGCCTACCTGGGGGGACCACCACTCTGCCCTCTTGGTTTCCGGCTGCATTCTATCATTCCGTCTTTCCTTTTCTCTTTCCCTTTCCCTTCCCTTTCCTTCCCACCTTTTCTCTTCTTGCTTTCTTGCCCACCCTTCCGCCCCTCCTGCTCGGTCATGCTACCGGCCCTCAGTGCTCTTTCCTCTGTGGCTTCACTAATTCTTGCTTAACCTCGACGGTTCTGTTTTTTGCTTGGACCCGTCTGTTCTTCATCTTTAATATTCCCCGTGATGGAAGAGATCAGCTCGAAGAGCTCTCAAGCAATTATCCATTAACAGCTGCGGTCTCGGTTTATGGACCCTTCACATTGGAGTCTACTGTTGTCCTCTGTTTGTTACTGAAAACAACTTAGAATGACAAATTGTGCTTGCCCGGCGGTGTCAACTTGTCTTGATCTTTGCATCCGGCTTATGATTGAGTCCTTTATGTGAACATGCTCCTGGGTCGCCTAAACAACCAAGATTCCCTCCTTCAACATACTGCAGACCACTGTTATCAATTGCATCCACCGCGGTCGGCTGTCGCGTCGTGCGGCTAGCTACCATTCCTTGATCGGTTAATCGTCTGCCTTCCTTTCATACCTGTCGCAGCGCACGCAGGACGTTAGATTCGCCATTTGGTTCGAGACAACCTACGTCTTTCAACTTATCACCGCCAACATAATACTCAACCACCATGTGCTACAAACTCGTGGAACGATTCGCAGCTTGTCGGTGTCTCTACTTCCAGCACGCGGTTGACCCGTGTGAAGCCTACGGTCAGCGCGGCCACTCTGTTCAGGAAAAGGTCGTCCTGGTCGGATACGCCTGCGCTCAACACTCAATCAAATTCAACAGCGGCATTGCAAGCGACCTGAGAACGCCTCGGGACTCGGGATATTCCAGTAGCAGGAGTTGAATCTTGCTGGGTATGATGGACATCCATAGGATGGCAAGTTCCACTCTTGGCTCAGCAGCTGCCCTCAAGGATTGTGTCCTTGATGCATCTCACCAACTATCAGGCTGCGATCCTCATCCCTTACTTTTTTACAGTTCGATTCGGTTAGGACTTGGCAGGCTCCTCCCAAACTTGTGTCTTTGGAAGATACTCTTCTTTTCTCGATACTTTGACATGCCGGAGTGGCTGCGCTCTCCGGTCGCCTCATCCACGTAATATCCTCGTTTATAAACTTCGTTTCCCGTCGATTCATTGGTTCTGTACACGCTCGTGCATGCAGTCGGTCTCGTATAGAATTAGCATAGCGACGCGGTTTGGGTTATGCTGCTGTGTTCCAGCTCGATGCAATGAACGAGGCGCATTGCAGCTAATGATTCTTGCATTGACTAAATGATGAGAATCTCTCTTGGAAGTGGAATACCACCACTTGGGGAGGAAGCGTATCAGGAATACGTTCGTAATGCCGGCTTTAATCGCTGGGTATTTTTCTTCTTGTACTATAACTCTTTTTGCTTGAACGTTCAGCTGGTACACTATATAAAGAGCGTACCAAGTACTTTTTTTTCAGTATTTCTTTGTTCCATATCTTTCTCGAGCAATAGATGAGTGGTTTGGGATGTAAATAATAGCACGCAGCTGCTGTGCCACCGTCACTCTCGAGTTGTTTACCTCTTAGTAAGCAGTTTTTTTTTTGTACCCGGAACATCTAAATTCCGTGTCTCTATCGATTGTCTCTCCGATGATCGATAAGCACGAAGCATCCCGTAACTTTCCAGCCGAATCCCTTGCGACCATCGATCTCCCATTGCGCTGGCCTCTCGATCAACCACTCCATCGCTGAACCACACATCACAGGGTTAGCATCACGAACCGCAAACTCCCAACCACAGTGAGCACACGGTGCTGAAGTTACAGCTTCCCACTGTGCTTCAGCATTGAGACCGTGAGCAGCCAGCGTGAAGGATGTCGCAATTACAAGAGGACCCCGCCACGGTGCTCGAACAGTTCGTGCATGATGTGGCCAACTTGCCCGCCGAAATCAATCACCTGATGGAGGAGATCCAAGCCAAAGACAAGACCATCCAAGAATGCCGGACGACCATCAACTCGCGCGACACCAGTCTCCAGAAATTCATCAAACTCAACGGCAGCCTGACGCCCAACCCGAAGGAGGAGCAGTACAGCAAGACCATTCTGCAGAATCTCGACAAATCGCAACTCCTGCAGGACGAGAAGATCCAACTCAGCGAGAAGGCCTGCGTCCTCCTGGACCGCCAGATCAAGCGCCTGGACATCGCGATCCACAAACTCCAAAGCAACGGCATGCTCTCGAACGATCCCCCGCTCCCTTCCCTCTTCCACAACAAAGACCAATACCGCGACCCCCCGCGCATCTTCTTCCCAGACGCCGCCGTTGACGCCGCCGGCGGTGCATCCTCCTCCCCAACCGCCCACGCCGCCAATGGCGGCGGCGGCGGCTCTGCCTCCGCCTCCGGCGGCGCGGCGAATCTCATCCTGGGCGCCACCCAACGCCTGAACCAGTCCCTCGGCCGCAACGCCACGACCGCCGCCGCGGCCGCCGCTCTGCTGAGCTCCCCGTCCGCCGCGCGCTCCTCCGCCCCCGCCACCCCGTCGGGCACCGTGCACTTCCAGCAACGGCACCAGCGCGAATCGTCCGCCGGCGCCGTCGAGAACAAGCGCCGCCGGCTGAACGCCTCCCTGGGCACCCTCCCCGCCGCCTCCTCCAACCTCCGTCAATCCTCGCTGGGTCCCGGCACGCCGAAAGGCGGGGGCACGCCCGCCTCCAGCCGCGCCGGCAGCGCCGGGCCCCGCAGCTCCGCCTCGACCACGAAGAAGGCCCTCACCAAGAAGGTCGCGCCGCACCAGCAGCTCAAGAAACTCAAGGCCGGCAGTGGCGGCGGCGGCGGCGGTGGCAGCGGCGGGTTGAATGGGAAGCACACCAAGCGATCCTCCAGCGCCAGCGGCCGCCTTAAACTCACCAAGAAATCCTCCCCTTCGTCATCAGCGGCTGCTGGACCTGGTGGTGGCGGCGGCGGCGGCGGTGAAGACGACGAGGATGATTCCCTGCTCAGCAGCGCCGACATGTCGGACTCGGAACATGCCGGGGTGGGCGGCGGCGGCGGCGGCGGCGCGGAGGACGATCTGGACGAGGAGGAGGAGGACGAGGGCAACGAGGATACCAAGGTGTATTGTACGTGTCGCAGCGTCAGCCATGGCGATATGGTGGCGTGCGACAACGAGGACTGCGAGTTCGAGTGGTTCCATTGGAAGTGTGTCGGGTTGACCCGCGAGCCCGTGGGCAAGTGGTATTGTCCGCAGTGTTCGGCGAAATTGGGGGCGTGATCTTAGTTTTTTTTTCCCCCTTTTTCTTTCTGGGGCGGGTGGGCTGCTCCCGGTGTCTGTCGTCTTTATACCCTTGTACTTTTTTTTTGATTATTTTGGAGTCAGGTTTAGCACCCCTTCATGCATGGAAGGGTTGATGACTTGAGTTTAGTGGGCCTAACACATGATCCCAATTGACCTAATATACCAACCAGGCTGTAATGTAAATGTATGTTATTCTTGACTACGGACCTTGATTAACCTGCTGTGCCTTCTGTATCCTTAGTATCATGGTTTAGAAAGGATTAGAAACCCAGGGATAAATGCCGTGAAGGCTTGAACCCCCCGTCCAGATATTCAGTGACTGGGCTTCACCTAAAGATACGAAGAGCGAGTGCAGTGCCTTGGGTACCAGAAACAGGTAGAGAGTATTTATTCTTGTTTCCATATCCCTTTCTTCGAGTTTATATTTGGAATATAGAAAACTTCTGCTGACGATCCGAATGCCCTGCTTGAGCTGAGCAAAGCAGAATAAGACCCGATCACGCATTGATATCAGACAGTCACGTGTGAAACACAACAAGAAAAATTATAACAACACAAAAAGACGCCATCGCTATGCAAACGCAAAACAAGATCAATCGCCCTGCGCAAAAGCTAGTTGGCCCCTTTCTTTATGGATGCGCGAAAGACTGGTATACATAAAAGTGGTTTAGTAAATGATGTGGAAGGGGGGGTGGGGGGAGGAAATAATCCAAGAACAGAAAAAGAAGAAACGGGGCGGTAATATGAGAAAAGAGAGGTGAGAGATATAGAAGTTGAAGAGACTAAAAATGGACACTCGGGGTAACCGATTAGAGACGCGAGGACAACCTTTTTTTTTGGTGTCTGCTTTTTACCTTTTCTCTCTCTTCTCTCAAAATCCAAGTGCTTTTTCTAACCAGGGATCGAAGTATTCGCAACTTTCCGGGCTTACGGCTCCGCCGGGCGCGCAGAGCTTGAAGACCGGACAATGACCGCACGGGGCTTCGGTCATACCGTTGCGGACGAGACGGTCGTCGATCCCGGAGTCCTCGCCGGGGGGCTTGCGCGCCTGCTGCGACTTGACCTGGGCGGGGGTCTTGACGGAGCGGTAGACCTCGCCGTTGTTGAGGGCGACCAGCTTGTTGTCGTAGCAGAGCATCTCCAGGAGCTGGGTGATGCTCTCCTCGCCGAGTCGCACGGGGGTGATGCCGCTGGCGTTGACAGCGGCCGTCAGCTCGGGGATGGTGGGGTAGCCCTGGTAGCCGGCAGGGAAGGGGATGTATTCCTTCTGCGGTTGGGGGTCGGTTTCGTAGGGGTTGCCGCCGCCGCCGCCGCCGCCGCCGCTGCTGCTGCTGACGACCCCGTTCCCGTCGGCGGTCTTGAGGCGCTTGTTGTTGCGATGATGGACGGCGGGCACCTCGTACCAGCTCTTCTGGCTGACCTTCCACTCGATGAACCCGGCCACGCTGTTGATGAAGTTCTCGTCCAGCACGCCGTCCGTGAACCAGGCCCCGCCCGTCACGTCCTCGCTGGGCGCCAACCCCGCCAGCATGTACATCTTCCGGCTAGGGAACTTGACATTGTGCACGCTCTTGATGTAGTTCTTCCCTTCCAGCGACTTGAGGCAGCGGTCCAGGATCGACTTGTGCAGGTTCGTGCGCGTGCCGATGGCGCGCACCCAGATGCCGGACCGTCCGGTCGAGTGGATGACATTGTAGACTAAACTTTCGTCGGGGCTGAGGTTCTGGAGTCTGTGGGCGGTTCGGTCATGTTAGTTGCGATTGTTTGGAACGAACTGCTTTCTCGGATGATTGCAATTCGGTTGCTAGGTGGGGGGCGGGGTGCTCATACTTCTCTGCATCCTCCCGGGAGATGATCTTCCACGCCAACCGATCATTCTTTCCCTGGAGCAGGCGGAACAGTTTCTGGTCGACGAGCGATTGAGTGCATTGAAGGAGTAGCGCGAGGTCATTCTTGGGGACGATCCCCAGTCCGAGGAGATCTTGCTGGTAGAAGAGATGGTCGGATGGGAAGTTTCTCAAGCAGGCATCGTAGAGTCGGGCGCAAAGCTCGCTCACTGAAGAGCCAGCTGAGGAAGCCATTGTTCGCGGCGGGTTCAATCGATATCAGAGGGGTGGGGGGGAAGGGGGGAGAAGGGTGCAGTTCGTGGTGGTGGGCGGCGCGGCGGGGAAAAGATGAGGGGAGATCTTGTCCGAAGGTCTCACACACTGTGTTGAAAGGAAACGATCACCGGAAAGGCTTATGGAAGGGCATGATCAGAAGCGCGCGCCGAATCTCTTGACTGGTTTGTGTCGAGTGGATGGGGAGAGGCTTAATCAAAGTCCCCAAACTGTGAAAGCGAGCTTTTAATAGTGACTGGACGAAATGAGCGCAAAAGAATCAAGAAGGGAATTTTTGGAGAAGCGTTCGATGACGGCGGGAAAAAGAAGATGTTTTTGGGCGGCCTTTCTTTCTCTTTCGGGCTTGGCCGCACATGCATGAAGGCCTGAGGCTTCAGGCCAGAATAAGTGACAGCTGCTTCTGCCTCATGGTGGCCTGAGGCTGTTCGGAAATTTCGAGAAGCTCCCGGCAGAGCTCAGGCCGTAGTTTAAACTGGCTCTGGCTCCCCCGGCGGCATTCCCTCCTCTCCCCCCAGAACCATCATCTCTCACTTCTTTCACCCTCACCTCTTTCTCATTCCCCCCCTCCCCCCCCCCACCTCAATCTACTGTCACCTGTCTCGCAACATGGCTGACGCTTTGAAAGCAGAGGGCAACAAGGCCTTCTCTGCAAAGGATTATCCTACTGCTATGTACGTATTTTTGGCCCCGTATTCTACCCCGCTTGAAAACGGAGCAATCAATTTGTCTAATATATCTGATCACTGACATCTGCACAGTGAGAAGTTCTCGCAGGCTATTGACGTTGAGCCTACTAACCACATCCTCTACTCCAACCGCTCCGCTGTATATTCCGCGCAACACGAATACCAGAAGGCTCTCGAGGATGCCAACAAGGCTACGGATCTGAAGGCAGACTGGTCCAAGGGCTGGATCCGCAAAGGTGCCGCTTATCGCGGTCTGGGCGATCTCTGTGAGTTAAACCCATAAGCGTGTCCGATGGCAACCTCGGTGCTGTGCCGCTGCTAACGGTCTCCATCCAGTGGCTGCCCACGACGCATATGAAGAGGCTCTGAAGCTGGAGCCCACCAACGATCAGGCTAAGAACGGCTTCAACGCTGTCAAGAGGGCCATCGACGCCGAAGCCCAGGCCGACGGTGTGACGGGTGACCCCATGGGAGGACTCGGTGGAATGTTCAACGACCCCCAGCTCTTCCAGAAGCTTGCTGGCAACCCCAAGACCGCTCCCCTGCTGGCCGATGCCGACTTCATGGCCAAGCTCAAGCGCCTGCAGCAGAACCCCAACGACATCGGTCAAGAGATCGGCGACCCCCGCTTCTTGCAGGTCATGAGTGTGCTGCTGGGTATCGATATGAACTTTGGCGCTCCCCCGGCGGAGGCCGCTGCTTCCTCTAGCGCTGCACAGGAGGCTGAGGAGGATGTGCCTATGCCCGATGCTCGTCCCGCTGCTCCCAAGAAGGAGCCCGAGCCCGCCCCGGAGCCCGAGGCCGAGGATGAGGAGGCCCTTGAGAAGAAGAAGGCCCAGGAAGCCGCTGATGCCGAGAAGAAGCTTGGTAACGATTTCTACAAAAAGAGAGAGTTTGATGGGGCTATTGAGCACTACAACAAGGCCTGGGAGCTGCACAAGGACATTACTTACCTGAACAACCTCGGTGCCGCCAAGTTCGAGAAGGGCGATCTTCAGGGTGCCATCGAGACCTGCCAGAAGGCTGTCGAGGAGGGTCGTGAGCTCAGAGCCGATTTCAAGGCCATTGCTAAGTAAGGATCCGCCGTGCGATTTGACATCCAACCGTGGCTAACGTCCGTGATTTGATTGTAGGGCCTTTGCACGTATCGGTACCGCATACGAGAAGCTTGGCGAGCTCGGCCAGGCCATCGAGTTCTACCACAAGGCGCTGACTGAGCACCGTACGCCCGATGTTCTCACGAAGCTGCGCAACGCCGAGAAGGCCAAGGCCAAGGCTGAGAAGGAGGCCTACGTCGACCCTGCCGAAGCCGAGGCAGCTCGCGAGCTCGGTCAGACCAAGTTCCAGGAGGGTGACTGGCCTGGCGCCGTGGATGCCTTCACCGAGATGACCAAGCGCGCCCCTGAGGACCCCCGCGGGTTCTCCAACCGCGCTGCGGCTCTCATCAAGCTGATGGCTTTCCCCCAGGCGGTGCAGGACTGTGACGAGGCTACCAAGCGGGATCCCAAGTTCATTCGGGCGTACATGCGCAAGGCGCAGGCTTTGGTGGCCATGAAGGAGTACAACAAGGCTCTGGATGTCTGCACGGAAGCTTCGGAGCACGACGACGGCACCCACGCCCGGGAGATCGAGCAGCAGCAGCAGAAGTGCTTGGATGCTCAGTTCAGCGCCCGTGCCGGCGAGACCGAGCAGCAGACGATGGAAAGAATCCAGAATGACCCTGAGGTGAGTTCTCTGTCCACCTGATATCTGTGGGATTCGTTCGCTAACTATGAAATCCATAGATCATGTCCATCCTGCAGGACCCTATCATGCAGACCATCCTCCAGCAAGCTAAGAGCGACCCCGCCGCCCTCCAGGAGCACATGAAGAACTCCCAGGTGCGGATGAAGATCCAGAAGTTGATGGCCGCCGGAGTCATCCGCATGGGTCGGTGAGCAAGCTAGTAGTGGACGGAGGCAGTGATGATGGGGACACGAATTGGGGAATTCTGTGATTGCGATTATTATCTAATCTGTTATGAAAAGCGTTCTCGATGGCGCCCTCTTGATGTATTTTTCTTCTCGTGGTTATTTTACGGCAGTGACGATGCATTTGATATCAGATCATTGAAATGACATGCTTGAGATGTTGAGTGGTTGATGTATCCTGTATATTCATTTCGTGCTCTGCTGGACGTTCACACCGTATCTTCCATCTGCATCAACTTTCCGCTCCTCGCAAGCTGCGACCGCTGGCTCGGTATACGAGGACTTGATTCGGACATTTAGAAACAGAGGTTCCACTCCACCGCTGCTATCAATCGAATCTTTTCCCTCTGCCCAAAGAAGATACTTGTGGATTGATAACCCTAGTCTGTGCCATGCCATGCACCTCTGTAGACTGTAAGCAGAGAGGGCAGTCAGACCGACCGACCGACCACACACCTATCTAGACCAGACCAGACCAGGCCCGACCATCCGTGCACACCAATACTATGTACGTTCTACGGAGTTAAGTTTTAACACTCAATTACACTCTCTCATTGCCGAACTTTGTTGTCCATTGAGTTTGAACTTTCCTTCTTGGATGTCCGTCCGAACCTCGGCTTATTCACGGGATTGGGGGGTTTTGTGTCATCGTCAGTTCTTTCTTTTTTTTTTTTTTTTTTCTGTCGCTTTTTTCTTTTTGTTTTGAGTCTTGCTCGAATTTTTCTGTCTTTACTTCAATTGGAAAAGAGAAACGGATTGATAGATTGATTCAGACCGGGTGCGGTGCGGTGCGTGCGATACAGTACAGGCAGGAATATCGGGTGGGATTGAGATGGACTCGAAAACCGTGGGTTGGACTGGAACATAGCGCTACACCAAGTACTCTCGGGGGCTTGAGGAGGGGAAGTTCAGGGCTGAAAACTGCAAGGCAAGGCCCGTCGTCAAGCTGATATCTTGGTGGCGAACTTCGGGCTGATGCGAGCGAGCGAACGGGCGAAGTGGAGTGGAGTCTCCCAGGTCGATCTCTTTTTTTTGGGGGGGGGGGGGGGGGGGGGGTTTGAAAAAAAACAGAATGTCATGAGTGACTACTGTACTGTACATAGTACTGTGAAAGTTACACGGCCTGTGTTATTGCATGATGGGGGTGGTTTTGAATGAAAGTCTGGTTGTGTGTAGGTTAGGCGGTGGTGTGATGGGTTGG
Source organism: Aspergillus uvarum CBS 121591 (assembly GCF_003184745.1). Taxonomy (NCBI): domain Eukaryota; kingdom Fungi; phylum Ascomycota; class Eurotiomycetes; order Eurotiales; family Aspergillaceae; genus Aspergillus; species Aspergillus uvarum. The sequence continues at coordinate 699,467 of NW_020291299.1, read as the reverse complement.
TTTGGTTGTTGTTTTTGTTTTGTGTTGTGTGGTGTTATTTGAGAAAAGTACCTTATGCTTCGGTGTTGATCTATCCTATTGTACTGTGCAGTACAGCACATCTATTGAGGATCGGAAAGTAATAATGGGTCGGAGAGGGAGGGGCGGGCTGTGGCTGGTACGTACTCAGTAAACGGGAGGAGGAAAAGAGAAGGTTGGGAACGTGCTTTAGTGTTCTAATCGCGCTTTCTTAGGGTTTGATTTCCGAGGGAACTCCGTGCTGGGTGAGTCTTCATGCGACATGCGATCTTCATGCTGCGATTGTGGTTCAATCCGAGTCCCGGCTGGGAGATGACCGGAGGTGATTACTATGTACTGTACATGATACTGTCCAGCTCTCACAGAGGTAGCTACCAAGTCCAGTAAGTATAGCCATGACGTGGATTCGAAACTGAATGCGCCAGATCGGTACTTGCGTCTGGTCGGCTTCAAAGCTTATGTTCTCGCCGCCGTCATTGGGTGTTGAGACGGAAGATGGAGCCCTGCGATCGACTGCGACGGGGTTGATCAGATCTCCGCGCATTGCGTAGCGGTGGCCTGACGGTGTTTCACCTTGAGCAGGAGGGTGGAAGGAAGTACTGTGTGTAGGGTTGAAAGGGAATCGGGGTATTCTCGACAGCCATTTTCGCTAGATTATTGTTGCTTCTTCGTGGTTGTTGAGATACTAAGTTGATGGTCATGTTGTCGGAGATGAGAACCAGAAGTACTCCGTAGTTTTGTACTGACACGTGTGACCGGCAATCAGTGACGAGTAGGCATCCACATTATTCCGGCAATTTTGTGCCGCCAGACGCTAGACCTTGGCAGGCTTGGACTTTTTGGAGATGATATTTCTGAGTTTTCTTAAAACTTCAATGCAATGCAGGCGGTGTCACAGTAATCGGTGATGTTGGCAAGTGGTGAGAGTACTTGGTCACTTATCGGCCAGTATACTACCCAATTCGGTTAGGGCGACGTCTTAGGGCTCGTTGAGGGTACGCATCGGAATTCCTCGGTTATTCTTGCTAGTAACAAAATCGAATTAAATGGACTTGACTTGTTGGTTTCGATTGACCATTGTTGAGCCCACTTTGATGTGGAGGGTCCTTTGAAGGAAGGGGGGGGGAAAGGTCCCCTGAAATCCAATCAAGAATAAGGGGGGACAGCCCGAGAGGTTCGGAATTATGGACGTGGAAAAGATACGGAGCGGAGCTGCGAACTTGTGGCGGCGCCCGATCTGTGGCGGTGCTGCCTTTCCAATAGATCGGGACGCCGGCGTCAACTAGTCCTATTGCAGGCAGTATGTGAATGGGAAGGGCAAAGCGGATAAGTCCTTTGCGAGAAGAAGAAGAAGAAGAAGAAGAAGAAGAAGATCAATCAGATTATTATCAGGTACTCAGTCACTCAGAGAGATACTCATCAAAAACCCGTACCTCATGGAATGGTTCTTGCTCAGAGCTTCTTCGGCTGGAAGTTTGGTTGAATGTGGGGAGGCTGGAGTGGAAGAGGATCCTTCTTTTTTTTTTTTTTCTTTATTTTTATTATTTTCTCCCTTTCTGTTGATCGGCGCGCTTCCTTTTCCGGAGCTGGTGGGCTCCTCTTTGGCACTTGTCCTTTTTTATACCAGATCTGGTGGTTCAATTGAGATTGCGCGGATTTTGACCAGGAGGGAGAAGCTGAAAAAACTACATTCAAAGTCATTGACGCAGTGAAAGAAGAAGTACAAACGTATAGGAGTAGTCTGTGACAATAAATAGTCGGTTGGCTGTTAGCATACGAACAACAAAGCTGTAGAAATTCTGACGCAAGTGGCTCCGCTGTGAATTGAATCCGTTCGCGCTGGAAGCCTCCGGACTCCGTATCTTCCCTCGTCATCAACCAGCAACCAGCAATCGTCGGCCGCTTTTGTGTGCTGCCAGCCTGCCATTGTGAGGTTCCTCCGTATTCCTATTCCTATTCCTACTCCTACTAGTATTCCTATTTCATCATTCGATTTTCCCCTCTTTCCTTTAACTTCTTACAACCCCTCTCCAACTTCGGTTCTTTCATCCCATTTCTTAATTTAAGGTAAGCAAGCCTAATTTAATTCTCTCTCCCCTCCTTGTTCACTTTTCCAATATCCCTCCCCACCTTCCCCCTCTCCCCCTTCCTCAACTCCATCAACTCCTGATACGGATCCTGCTGGTTGTTCCTGAGAAATTTGGGTTGGGTTTGGGGTTTAGTGGACCTCCTACCAGCCTTCACCGAGGAGCTCCTCTCCCGCTGCTTCAGCCACCTCCCCGCCGCGGAGGCCAAGGCAACCACTCAAAGGACGAGCGCCAGCAAGTCGCTTCACTCCCATTGACAGGAGCTTCTTTCGCTCTGTCAATTCCCCCCCCCCCCCCCCGCTACATCGATTTCTCTTTTTTCCTCTCTGCATAATTTTTTTGACCACTATCTCCCCACCGTACGCTGCACCCGACAGATTTTCAATTGACTTATAAACTCAGATTGTGCCGCTTGGGGACTCAAGCTATAGGTGACCTTTCACCATCCCCCTCCCCGAGGTTTTCTCCTCATTCCCCCACCCTCCAAAAGCCATGGCGTCGCAAGACGTAGAAGGCAGCAAGAACGAATTGCGGCAACAAGGTGCCATTGAGGTGGCTCAGAATGCCGCACAAGATCCTCAGTCCGATATTCGCGCAGAGGATGTCGAGAAGACTCTAGTCGAAGAGACCCGGAAAGCCGGTGTTCCAGCCTACCAGTTCGACCCGGATGCGTCTCCCGAGGCCAAAGCCGCGGCCGCTAGAGCTGTAAGACCCCTTCGTTTCTCAATCGACAAGGTTTCCGGTAACTGACAGGTGTCTTCGTTTGCAGCGGCTGCCCCCCGGATTTCACCACGAACATAAACCAACAGGAGTCGCTGTTATCACGGATAAGGTGAGTTTGGTCATTTCCGCGGGATACGGTTATCGAGCAGTTGGCTTAACTCAATACGCTGCTTAGGACGACGGCACTCCCGACCAATACGATTTACCCCCTCCAAGATCCGCGACCGACATCCTGAAGGAAGATGAGAAAGATGCGACAGCGCAGACCAACGGAGAGGCTTCCTCGGAGGAAGACTTGCGATGGGCACGCGACCGGACGGGCTGGGCCCCACAGTTCGAACACCAGCCGACCCAAGAGGAGAAAGAAGAGGGAACCCTGCTAGATCACCAGACACTCTTGGAAGGAAAACTGGATGATAAATTCTTCGGAGGTAAGGACGGCAGCCGATCCTCCCGCGCGCACGGTTGGCGGAGCTAACGTTGGAGCTAGATTGGTATCATAATGCTGGTGTCATCGTCTTCGCCTGTCTCGCATCCTGGGTCGTTGCCGTGCTGGGCGGCGGACTGGCCTGGGTCTTTATTATCATGGCCGCTTGCAGTACCTACTACCGAACTTCCATTCGGCGTGTTCGCCGGAATTTCCGAGACGATGTGAATCGTGAAATGGCGAAGCAGCGGCTGGAAACAGACACCGAAAGTCTGGAATGGATCAACAGTTTCCTGGTCAAATTCTGGCCCATCTACGCTCCCGTTCTCTGCGATACGATCATCAACTCGGTGGATCAGGTTCTCAGCACTTCAACCCCCGCGATGCTCGATAGTCTTCGCTTGAAGACGTTCATCCTTGGTTCGAAGCCGCCACGACTGGAGCACGTCAAGACGTACCCCAAGACTGAAGTCGACACCGTCATCATGGACTGGAAATTCAGCTTCACACCCAACGACACTATGGATCTTACTGCTCGCCAGCTAAAGAACAAGATCAACCCGAAGGTCGTCCTGGAAGTCCGACTGGGCAAAGGCGTGGTCAGCAAGGGCCTGGATGTGATTGTGGAAGACATGGCTTGCAGCGGGTTGATGCGCGTGAAGGTCAAGCTGCAAATCCCTTTCCCCCACATTGAACGGGTAGATGTCTGCTTCCTCGACCGACCGGAAATCGACTACGTCTGTAAGCCTCTCGGCGGTGATACCCTTGGTTTTGATATCAACTTCATTCCTGGTTTGGAGACTTTCATCAAGGAGCAGATTCACAACAATCTCGGTCCCATGATGTATGCCCCCAACGTGTTCCCGATTGAAATTGCGAAGATGCTGGCCGGCAACCCTGTCGACCAGGCTATTGGTGTGGTCGCAGTTACGCTGCATGGCGCTCGCCAATTGAAGAATCCTGATGCTTTTGCTGGTACTCCGGACCCGTACGCTGTCATCACTCTGAATAACCGCGTCGAGCTGGGCCGCACCAAGACTATCCATGACACGGACAGCCCGAGATGGAACGAGACCATCTATGTAATCATCACGTCTTTCGCCGAGTCCTTGACCATCATCCCTTACGATTGGAACGAGTTCCGCAAGGACAAGGAATTGGGAACCGCAACCTTCCCGCTTGATCGCTTGGAGCAGCAGCCTGAGCATGAGGGTCTCTTCCTCGAGGTTATGGCTAGCGGCAGGCCTCGTGGTGCAGTTCACGCAGATATTCGCTTCTTCCCCGTCCTGGGTGGTAGACAGCTAGAGAATGGTCAGGTTGAGCCGCCGCCGGAGATGAACACTGGTATTGCTCGATTCATTGTTGAACAAGCCAAGGACTTGGATGCGTCCAAGAGTTTGGTTGGTCAGCTTAATCCGTACGGTGTCCTGCTGTTGAATGGCAAAGAGATCCACATTACGAAGAAGCTCAAGCGCACCAATAACCCCATCTTTCAGAACGCAGCGAAGGAATTCTTGGTTACGGACAGGAAGAGCGCACGTCTTGGTCTCGTGATCAAGGACGATCGTGACCTCGGCAAGGATCCAATTCTTGGCACCTATCAAATCAAGCTGAATGACATGTTGAAGATGATGGAAAAGGGCCAACAATGGTTCCATCTTCACGGTGCTAAAACGGGCCGCGCTAAGCTGATCCTTGACTGGAAGCCGGTGGCGGTCGGTGGCGTCCATGGCGCTGGATACGTTGATCCCATTGGTGTCATGCGCTTTCACTTCAAGAGTGCATCCAATCTTCGAAACCTGGAAACCATGGGCAAGTCTGATCCTTACGTACGGGTTCTGATCTCTGGCTACACGAAAGCACGGACCGTCACATTCAGGAACAACCTGAACCCTGAGTGGGACGAGGTGGTCTATGTGCCTATTCACAGCTCCCGCGAGAAGATCACGTTAGAGGTCATGGATGAGGAAACCATCAACAGCGATCGATCACTGGGTGCCACAGAAATTAAAGCTGGCGACTTCGTTCGGGAGAATGAGAATGGCGAATATGAAGTTGATGACGAGAAGCAGCTCATCTCCAGCGGCCTCCGCCTTGGGAACGGCTCACCTAAAGGAACTTTGAACTACTCGGTGGCTTTCTATCCAGCTCTTCCTGTTGTCAACCCCGAAGAGGAATCCGAAGAGGAATCGGATGACCTTGGTGGCGAGACGGAGGGTACGGAACTGACTCGTAACAGCACGGAGTCCAAGCGCAAGAGTGCGGCCGGACATTCCAAGTCTGCCAGCATCGATTCCAAGACCTCTGCGGTTCCTAACGGAACCAATGGCACAAATGGCACCAACGGAACTACTACGAACGGTCATGCGGACGCCGCGAGCAGTCGTGTTAGCCTCGATACAAATGGAGCTCGCCCGCAAACTGCCAAGGATTCGGAGACGATGTCCATCAGATCAATCAAGGAGGCTCCCAAGACGTACATCTCTGTGGAAGATCTTCCCAAATACGAATGTGGTTTCCTGGTGTTCAACGTTCACGAGGTTCAGCTTTCCCGACACAATGTCCAGGTGGAAATCCTGATGGACGATTACATGTTCCCTGCGTACAGCTCCCCCAAACTCCGTACGAAGGCGGCCAAGCTTGGGGATGTTGGTGATGCGTTCGTTCGTGAGCTCGAATTCTCCAAGATCACGATGCGGATCATCGACAAAAAAGACACCAAGGATGAGAGCGATGATCACACGATTGCCAAGTTGACGGGTGATACGCTTTCCACTTTGCAGCGAATTCTGTACACCCCGACTGAGTTGGTTCTTCGGGGCAATGACGGAGAAATCAGCAAGATCACTGTCAGTGCCCGGTACATCCCGGTCCAGATGAAGCTCGACCCCACTGAGAGTATCAACAACATGGGTACTCTGCGGGTGGACGTCATGGATGCTGCCGATCTCCCCTCGGCCGACCGCAATGGCTACAGTGACCCGTACTGCAAGTTCCGCCTCAATGATGAAATGGTGTACAAGACCAAGGTGCAGAAGAAGACCCTCCACCCGGCGTGGAATGAATTCTTTGAGGCCCCTGTCAAGTCCCGCCTTGGAGCGTCTTTCCGCGTCGATGTGTACGACTGGGACTTCGGCGACAAGGCCGATTACCTGGGCGGCACACCGATTGATCTTCAGATCTTGGAACCGTTCCAGAGCAAAGAAGTGACATACCCCCTCGATGGCAAGTCCGGTGCTATTCGGTTGAAGCTGCTGTTCAAGCCGGCCTATGTGGTCCGGTCTCGACAAGGGTCATCGACTTTCCACGGCACATTCGCTACCCCCGGCAAGATTGTCGGCGCCCCCGTCAAGGGTGTGGGATTCGTGGGTGGCAATGTGATCAAGGGTGCGTCTTTCTTGAAGCATGGTCTCATGTCACGATTCCGCGCGGAAGACGAGGTTGCGGAAGAGGCCGAAGAAGCCCCCGCGGCCGAAAGTAGCCTCGCGCCGGCCGCTGTTCTGGTGGAGGGCGAGACGCCGCCTAGCTCCACCCCGAAGAACGAACTGCAGCACGCGCGCAGCCGCAGCGTCGCCTCTCACTATGGGGATCGACTTGGGGTGAATGGCAAGGGCGAGGCTGGCACGGCCACCATCTCGGTGGTTTCTGCTAGCGGGTACCCGCCCAACGCACACGTGCGAGTGTTTATCAAGGCGGTTGGCCCCAAGGGCGCCAAAGATGTTCTGAAGACCAAGGCTCACAAGACGGGTGGTGGACCTGTGTTCTATGACCCGTCGCATGAGACCTGTCGGGTGCATAATACCACGGCTGATGCGCAGTACCAGGTGCGGGTGGTTGACCATGCCACTTTTGGGTCGGACACGGTGCTGGGAGAAGGGATCTTCTTCGTCGACGATCAGGGATCTGTTGCCGGACAAGACAAGTCGGTCAAGGCGGGCAGTGGCACGGTTACCCTCCGGAGCAGTTTTGCGGTGACGGAATCCACTCTTCGGCCCGGCACTGCTCACTCCAACACGAACGATGCGGCGTCGGAGGTGATGGACAGCCCTGATTCCAAGAAGGCCGGTCGACGCAGCTTCCTCAGCAAGCGGAACGTCAGCGGAGCTTGATGGGGGGTTTCTTGCTATGTGTTGCTATTGCTTAACTAACGACCTGAACTATTTCTTCGTTTTTCTCTCTTCTTTCATATACTATCTTGCTTTGCTCTTTATCTTGTCTCGCGATTTCCTTTTTGCATTTGGGTCAAGATGGACGAAGATGTGATACCTATCCTTGGGGTGCTTTTGCCCAGTTAGCGTAGCGTTTGGATAATGAGAATACTCGGGGCGGCTGGATCAGACGCTTTGCTATTTTGCTATGTTTTGCTTGTATATATTCTATATTTCTAGTTCTATATCGGGTTGTGTATTCTCATTGTTAGGAAGTGTTTTTTTTACCATGTCGATGATTTTCTGTAGGGACTCTAGGGAGAGATTCGATGGCGCCGGACGATAACCGTCCGCCATTGTCGACCAAGTGGGGCATTCATCAATCCACTTTACAGGGGCAGCAGAGGTTCTTTCTAGACTTTCCTGGCTAGTTCGATGACTACTCTGTACACTAGTCAACGAGGGACAGTGCTTGTATTTTCTTTCAGTTTGATGAATTGCTTGCTCCTTAGGGCGAGGAGTCTTCCAGGCCGATCACGCCTTTAAGCCATACCTTATGAAATGCATCGATGGTGGGTAATAAGTATGTAATATACCAGTATAGAGCAAGGGAGGTGGCGCCCAACGTGGAGTGCCAGTGCCAGTGCCAGTGCCAGCTGTCACTGAACTACGTATCTCCTCAAGGCAACGGGTGGCGGCGGGCGCGAGAGAGAGCACGGTGGTTCGTATCGTGTTTCGGACTGACATACATTAGTTTGGTTTAGCCGGGTTGCGTAAAGGGGGTAAATGAATTGTACTTCATCCCTTTCTTTGGGGGAGGGTTTTTTTTTTTTTTTTTTTCCAGTAGTTCATTCGAATTGTTCGCATACATGAAGTAGTAAGTTTTGGCTTATGGTTAGTCGGGATGGTTTTACTCTGTACTCCGACCTAACTGGAGAAGTTCAGGTCGAGGGTGGGTTTATTTTAACTCGGAAGTGTATGTTGGGGTGGTGGTTGTTCCGCGGAGTACGGAGTTATCATTTTACTTTCTGCTTGGAAGTAGTTGTTAGTTGCAGTTGGTTGGGAAGGGAATTGTAACTTTACTGCGGTTGTGCCGGGGAGAGGAGGGGGGGAGAAGGAGAGGGGGTTACTCCGAGATAGTACGGAGTAGCTAGAGCTGAGCAGCTTTTGTGGCAGGAGAAATAGGAGACGTCACGGGAAATTAAACCGAGAGGCTTGAGGTTCTCTTTCTCTCTCGTTGCCGTAGAATTCATTCTTGTTTTGTTGTGTATTGTACATCTTCGGGGGAGACCGAGAGGGTGTTTATTACTAGAAGTTTGGATTGATATGTGTGGTTGTGGAGGGATCTATTGATTTGAGAGTGAGACTTGATCAATCATCAACCATCAATGGTTGGGTGGTTCATAACTTTCTCTCTAGGCCTGGGAGCTCCGAGCTCTGGCCGAGAAGATGATTGCCAGGATCTATATACTACTGTACATTGTTTTATGCGAGGTTGGCAGTGAGAGGTTCTGACTGCAATAGTTCATTATTTGGGCAGTGCAGTCAGTCGCCTCTGGATTGACAAGGACATAGCCTCAGGAGAGAACTCACCCGTCGTAGACAGACTCGTAGTCAACTACGTACGTACCTACATACCGCAACGCAAGCTGGTCTGGTCTCATTTAAATTCAACTCCAGTTTTGCTGACGAGGTGTTTTGGTGGGGGCACGCAAGCAAGCCTCCGTAGGGAGGGAGATTGAACCCTGAATTGAGAAAAGGGGGGACGGGGGGGGGGGGGGGGGAAGGAAAGTGATCAAAGCACTGCTGGCTGCACTGATGGGTCTAGAAGGAGATGGAAGAGATTCACTGGCTGTCAGATGATGTCTGGCTGGTACGTACTCATCGGGAGGAAGATAGGGAGGTTGTGGATGTGGATGTGGATGTGTTGGTAGAGACTGCATGACAGTTGTTCATCTGCAATGCTGTCTGTCTGTCTGTCTGTCTGGCGGTGCCCTGGAATTCAATTGATGGTTTGGTTTGGACGAGGAGGGGTAATTCTGTGCGTATCTAGATCGACGAAGAGAAGGAGATCGGATGGATTAGGTGCACATAGTGGGAATGAAGAAGATTGACCCGATCATCCTGTCACGGATTGTTGTCTGGACTGAGTGACTGAGTGAGTGGTTGACTGCGTGTAATGCTGTTTAGCTATTCTGAACTGGAAGGAGGAGAAAAGCCTGGACCAGTGGGTGAATTGGAAGAAACGAATGGAGTACTAAGAATAGCGCCCCTCTTTGGCTGCCCCTCCCGACCAAGGAAGTTAAGAAACATTACTAGGTATTTGTTGGGCTGCGCGCAAGTCCTATCAGCCTGTCAGGTATTGTCACGGGCCCCTTGCCCCTGAGACTACCGGTTAGGGTGGATTAGGGTAAGATTGGTTATGACTCGGTATCCATAATCCCTAATCCATAGCTTCTCAGAGCCTCTCCTGGAAATTCTCCCATTCTCCCCCTCTTCCACCCCCACTTTGTCCCGCCGAAAATAAATAACCCAAAGCCAGACTTAAGACATCGTCATCGTGTATCCAAGAGGGAACAGGAAGGGGGAAAAAAAAAGAATCCCAAATAAATAACCTCTCTCATCCTCATCCAAGCTGGTTCACTCTGTTTAGTTTTTTCTCCTCTTCCTCTCTGCTCTTGATCCTACATCATCTCTAATCTCTCCTCTAACTACCTCTTCCCCCTCCTCTTCATTCTCCCATTCTACAGTAAGTAACTTACCACCTCCCCCTCTTCCCTTCGCATTCCCCCGCTCTTCCCCTGGTCGCTGGTTGTTTCTTGTCGCACCAATGATTGGGTCCATGACGGCAATCTGTCGACATCGACCAGCCCTTTATCCAACCTACCAATTCGATCGACACACACACAGACACACAGACACACAGACACACACCCTAACAGGCGTCGTGGCGAGATTCCATCTACATTAAAAGGACTACCCGTTGGTCCATTTTGCAGCACTTTTCCAGTTTCCAGCCTACCCCTCCATTTTGACCTCCCGGTTTCAGCTGCTGCTGATACACCTTAAGGTACCTAAACTAACCAACTGTCGCGGATCCACAGTAGCAGCTTTCCGTCCTCCTCCTCCTCCTCCTCCACCACCTCGCTCCCACCTTCCTCACAACTTCGTCTTCTTCATTCATTCATTCTTTCTCTCTCCCTCTCCCTCTTCATCCTCCCCGAAATCACTACCTTCACAATGGCCTCCAAAGCTTTGCCCACTCACCTCAGAGCTCCTGCCAGCGATGCCAGCTCCGGCTCGTTTGGCAAGCACCACGGAAAGTCTCAGTCTCACATGGTAAGTTCGACTTTGTTTCTTCGTTATCCTGCTCTTGCCTGGTGTCGTCCCACATGTCCATTCGCAAGGTGGAAAGTGCAGCGAACAGAGTGCGCCTGCCAGACCAAGCAGCCTGCGACTGGCGTGGTAGTGGACAACTCCAGATCCCCTGCTTCTTCCTTTCTCTCACAGCTGTTCTCATCTCCATCACCATCATATCGCATATCCATACCCCCTTCGAGCAAATGCCGAATTTTGACGGCTCCGTTGCCTTCTGGGCTTTGCCTTTCGTTGCCATTGCTTTTATCGCCTACAATATCACCCACAGAACCTTTGCAAGTGTACCTATCATCATTTCGGCCGGCCTGGTACCAGTCACCTTTTCAGGCTTGTGGTGCTTTTTTGACTGGAACCCCCTCGTTGATTGCCTCTCCTTGACCTGCCCCTCCTGCTGTTATCCATTGTTGTTTGTCTTCACTCTTTTAGAGACGCTGTACCTCGCGCGGCTGCTCGTGATTTGCCAAATCATCGCCAATCTTCGCCTTGGTCTCACTTTTCTGTTGTTTCTTGTTGCTGTGCTCTACAACTTATCGCATCAATTTTCCCTTTTGGACCTCCTGGGACTTCTCTGTGGTGTCATTGCCTCGGGTCAGGCACGGGATCTTCTGTCCCACCGTCTCCTCCTTCGTCTGGCCTGGCACGCCCTCTTCTGGACAAACTTCCACGGTCTAGGGCTGTTGCGAAGAGCTGCTCTGTCCCTTTACCTGCGAATGGGACGGCGGACACTTGCCCCCTGGATTTCTGCCACCATCGTTAAGATCGTCTCGTTACTAATAAGCATGGATACCCAGGCCTTCGAAAATGCCTCCACCAGCGTGGCTGCCTCTCAGATGCGCAACGCCCTGAACGCCCTCGCCGAGACTGTTCCCGATGCCGCTGAGCGCAAGCGCTTCGAGGCTGAGATGGACAACTTCTTCGCTCTTTTCCGCAGATTCCTCAACGACAAGGCCAAGGGTAACGAGGTCAATTGGGACCGCATCGCTCCCCCCCAGCCCTCTCAGGTGGTTGGCTACGATGAGCTGGGTGCTGAGGCCTCTGTCGAGTTCCTGAACAAGCTGGCTGTCGTCAAGCTCAACGGTGGTCTGGGTACCTCCATGGGATGCGTTGGCCCCAAGTCCGTCATTGAGGTCCGTGAGGGCATGTCCTTCCTGGATCTCTCGGTCCGTCAGATCGAGCACCTCAACCGCACCTTCAACGTCAACGTTCCCTTCGTCCTGATGAACTCCTTCAACACCGACCAGGACACCCAGTCCATCATCAAGAAGTACCAGGGCCACAACGTCGACATCATCACCTTCAACCAGTCCCGTTACCCCCGTATCATCAAGGACTCCCTCCTCCCCGCTCCCAAGTCCTTCGATGCTCCTCTCCAGGACTGGTACCCTCCCGGACACGGTGACGTCTTCGAGTCTCTGTACAACTCTGGTACCCTCGACAAGCTCCTGGAGCGCGGTGTCGAGTACATCTTCCTGTCCAACGCTGACAACTTGGGTGCCGTCGTGGATCTCCGCATCCTGCAGCACATGGTTGACACTCAGTCTGAGTACATCATGGAGCTGACCGATAAGACCAAGGCCGACGTCAAGGGTGGTACCATCATTGACTACGAGGGCAAGGTCCGCCTGCTCGAAATCGCTCAGGTGCCCAAGGAGCACGTGAACGAGTTCAAGTCGATCAAGAAGTTCAAGTACTTCAACACCAACAACATCTGGATGAACCTCCGCGCCATCAAGCGCGTGGTTGAGGAGAACGAGCTGGAGATGGAGATCATCGCCAATGAGAAGTCCATCGCCGCTGACAAGAAGGGCGAGGCCGACCAGGCCATCTACCAGCTGGAGACCGCCGTCGGTGCCGCCATCCGCCACTTCAAGAACGCTCACGGTGTCAACGTTCCTCGCCGTCGTTTCTTGCCCGTCAAGACCTGCTCTGACCTCCTGTTGGTCAAGTCCGACCTCTACCGCCTGGAGCACGGCCAGCTGGTCATGGACCCCAACCGCTTCGGTGGCGTTCCCGTCATCAAGCTTGGCTCCGACTTCAAGAAGGTCTCGGACTTCCAGAAGCACATCCCTAGCATCCCTCGCATTGTCGAACTCGACCACCTCACCATCACCGGTGCTGTCAACTTGGGCCGCAATGTGACGCTCAAGGGTACCGTCATCATCGTTGCCACTGAGGGCAGCACCATTGACGTTCCCCCGGGCTCTGTGCTCGAGAACTGCGTCGTGCAGGGCAGCCTGCGTATCCTGGAGCACTAGATGGTTCGTTGACGTTTGGAGATTCAGTTCTCACCCCAATGGTCTGGGGACTGAGAGGCGGAATTGGCATGGACTGATAGATCTGTCTATACTAGCAGCGGGGGGGGGGAAACGTGTTGTTCTCTTGTCTGCATCATCCTTTTTCTGATTGAAAAGATGTTGTGATTCACATATTTCCAGGTAGTTTCCCACCACGGCCATGGCTTCGGGGCGGGAGCAGAACTTTCTAGTTTAGTTATCCAGCGACCTGCTCTCTCTTCTTTTCTCCTCCCCTTTCTGCCTGCGGTCTGCATGTCCCCCTTGTTATTTAATGTTGTTTAATAGGAAAGCATTCGGACGTCCTCACTCCTGCGCGGCCAGCTTGCTGGGTCCAAGGTGGCATTCCCAGGAGAAAAGTGCCGATTGTGGACCGGGTTTAGTTCCCTAGTAGGTAGGAGATATCACCGTACGTAATATCCATCTTTCTTTCTTTCTTTCCTTCTTCAGCCGATTCCGGTTTGCCTTTTTCCTTTTTTCCGTTTTCCGAAAATAAAGTTCGTACCTCCGATCCCATCCTTGTTTTTTGTAGGCTTCTTTCAAGTATGAGCATGAGTTGGGCTCTTTTTGGCTCTTTTGGCTGGTCTCGACTTGACATGTGATTGTCCGACTTGGCCCATCCGGGACTGTCTTCCACCTCCCGTTGGTCTTGGACATTTTCTCCGGACGGTTCAAGCTGCAATCAACTTGCTCGACGGACAGCAGAACCACAGCAGAACCACAGCAGACATCGTCGTCACCTCCATCTCGAAGCGGATACTCCTCCCAGATGTACCATGGTGATTGGCATGTTGCAGCCATGCATCATCGGCTATGATTCTCCCCCGCCCGACCTGATGCTTCGGACGAGATTTCCTGACGCCTCTAACGTAGGTGGTACCTTGAAGTTGTACGTCACTACCAGGTCAACTGGAAGTTACAGCATGTTTAGCAAAGAAAGAAATTTTCTGACAGGGTAGGCAGCTCTTTGGTCGCTCGCGTTCCTTTCTCGACTCCGCGTGCCCCGACCCGACCAGATCTGCATTGCATGTACAGTACCGCACCGCACCGCAACGCACCGCATCCTCAACACCACCATCACCACCAATAGACTCATTCTGGGCACGATGAGTGAATTCGGCAGCCAACACCGCCAGATTGCTCCCGGGCCTTCACCTAGCAAATCAGAGAAGCATCCGTCGCGGGAGAGCTCGCCAGATAGGACTTTTCCGACCCCAAGCGATGGCTCCAAGAAACGAGTGTCAATGGCATGTCTGGCCTGCAAGAAGTCGAAACGAAAGGCGAGTCCCCCAACTGCGCGTGCTACTGCCTCTATGTGTTGTGTCGGTTGAATAAATGTTATCACCCCATCAGCAAAATGTAGCAGCTGCTCGCCACGCCTTCCCCCCCCCAACCCAACCGTCACGACAAGGAGCCGTTGTTGACATAGAACACGACCTTTGACAGTGCTCTGGAGTGCCGCCGTGTGATAATTGCCGGGCCTTCAACCGACAGTGTATTTTCGATGAGACCTTGGACCAGCGACGGAGAGTGGCGGCCAAACGCACCGCCGATGAGCTGAGCTACCATCGGGACATGCTGAATGACCTGCTGAAGGTGATGCGCGCTGAGGATCAATCCTACGGGTTGAAGCTGCTGGAGATCATCCGGAATGATGCCTCGGCCGAGGAGATCCGTGCGTTCATTGACGAGATCCTGGGCCAGGATGGTGGAGAAAGCAAGGTAGGGGAGGAGGCCGGGTGCAAGCTGGAGGAGATCCGCCGCGTGATCGACGTGGAGGGGGCTGGGCCTTCTTTTCGGCCCAAGGTGATGGATATACATTATCTTTGTGACGAGGTGCCGTACCGCGTCCCCGCCAGACCATGGACAACAGTGACTGAGGATGCAGACCTCGTCTCACATTTGGTGTCCTTGTATTTCACCTGGGACTATCCATTTCATGCCTTCCTCGACCGCGAGGTCTTCCTCGAGCATATGCGACGAGCCAATCCCCATTCGGAGTTCTGCAGCCCATTCCTGGTGAACGCTCTGCTCACGAATGCATGTGTAAGTTTCTCACTTTCATCTTTCTCGGTTCCCTTCTTTCTTTCTACCTCTAGTGGTCGACTCTTTGGACAATACCTAAGATGGAATATCAATGCTGAACAATCGCGCGTCTCGGATAGCTTACGATCGCAGACTGACTGAGGGAACTATACAGCACTTCTCGGACTACTCCGAGGCATACGTTGATCCGGGCGATGTTGTGACCAAGGGCGTCGATTTCCTGGCAGAAGCGGAACGTTTGAAGGATGAGGAACCTATGAAGTTGAGCCTGGCTTACTTGCAAGGCACACTCTTGCTATACGAGAGGTGAGTTGGTTGATCGGCCACTATCAAACTCAACGCGTAACCGATGCTCGAGGTATTCGATGTCGGGCAAGGATGATCTTGGGTATCGCATGCTCCACCAAGCCATTCAGACTGGTCATTCCCTAGGGTTGGTCGGCCCGAGGAGCCCGAGTCTCATCCCAGGGCAATTACCCAACGATCTGGAGATTTCGGTCAAGCGATCGGCCTGGGGCCTGTTTCATATCGACACGTGAGTCGTTCCACTCCGGTTTGCCGCTGACATTCTGAGGTCTGAGCTGTCTTCTTAGGGTTGTGCATGCCGAGTTCTTGCGCCCCAGCTTGATAGACCAAGTCAACTTCCAGCGACCGGACCAACATCACCAAGAGGATTCGGACCTGTGGGTGCCATACCCTTCTCACCGGCCTGCCCGGGCCTCCTATCTGAGCCAGTACTTCGATCACTCGTGTGATCTCTGCGAAATCGCTAGAGATATCTCTCAAACACTTTTCTCACTCGACGGGAGCGTGATATCTATTGAGCATCAGCATAGGACCAAAGAACGACTCTTCGAAAGGCTTCGTGGTTGGTACGCAACGTTGCCGGATGTGTTTGAGCCATGCCGTAAACCACCGCCTTGTATCATATTGTTGAGGTGTGCTTGCAAAGTCCGATGCGCGCGTAATGACCTCTCGCTGACGACATTCGCAGAATGCGCTACCATACATTGGTCATCAGTCTATTCTCCCACAACACCAGAGGGACTGAACGCAGTCCTGGCTCCGAAGCCCCTCAGACGCCGGAAAGTCCACCCGGCTGCAGTCCGCCCCTGAAATACAATGCCCCCAGTATTGTGCAGTCGGCCGCACGTGCCATCTCTGCGCTGACGCTCCTCCATCGACGCGAATACGGGATCAGCCGCGCGCATCACTTTGCCATGTACGCGATCAACCTGGCCCTGTTCACGTTGCTCGATCCCGAGTCCTTTGATATTCTGGATCAGGACTTTCTCTCCTTGGCCAGCTCCTTCTCCAGCATCGCTAGTCGCTCTCCATTGGGTCGAAGTCTGTTCCACATGTTCCGACAGACGGTGCGCGCCCGGGGTCAAGGCCAGCACCTGCGGGGATCGAACCTCGTTTCGGATGAGCTCAAGGCGCTGTTTGACGCAGAGTCCACGTCGCCCTCCCAGTGGGATGAATACGCCAAGGGGCTAGATAAGCTTAAGACGGATGAACGGTATCGTGGGCTCATGGAGGGGGAGCACAGTCTTTTTGAGATGCTGGACCGGTATGAGAGCTTGAGCCTGGGCAAAGATGATATAGCTTCCCACCGGAGACGGAAATGAATGGGACTTTTGTTGTTGTTTTTGTCGATGTTTGAGGACGATGCTGATACCCCCCCCCCTTGAGTGATAAAATCAAAATACCCCGTTTTGTTAGTGTGTTTTTGACCACAGAGCTCTGTGGAGTTTGCCTTGAAAGACTTCAATGAATGAATGCAATGAGAATGGCTTGAAGTAGAAGGAGAATTTAAGCAATTCGGACTTTTTATTTGCAGCTGCCATAATCCCTGCTCTGGATAAATTTGATCCCATCAATTGCCACTCTTCCATGCATGTCGCCAAGTGATAGACAATGGTATTCAAGGCCAACAATACTCGCCCGACGATCGAACAACTACCTCAACATGATTGCATGATTGAAGAGATGTAGATCAGCGTTTTAGTGGCTTCCGCGAGCTTTGGTACATACAGGTAAATACCAAATACCGTCCATCCATGATTGGAGAGTTTGGTAGGTTTTGGAGTTGAGTTTTGGCAATGACATCATCCGCCATAAACTTTCCACGTTCACATTCCATCCATTCCATCTATTCCAGTGCCTCTCTCTCTCTCTGTCTCTCTCTCTCGCGCGCGCGCTGTCACTTCACACCACACTTTATTCACCCACTCACCCCCAAACTCCCAAATCCCTCCCTCAATCAACCTACCTTGAAGCTTGCGCCACTTGCTATTTTGCCCCCCCTTCTATCATCTCCTCTCCCCCAATTGCATGCAATTTCTCAAATGGGTTATACTCCTTCTGCCCCCGACTTAATTCCGCAGCAGCAGCAGCAGCATCATGGACGACTCGTCAAGCTCATTCTCCCTCGGTTTTTCATCCGTCAATGATTCCGAGTCGCGCACTGACAACACCACTGCCACCACCACCTATACCAACACCCCCAGCCGCAGCGGCAGCAGCGGTGTTGGCGGTGCCGGAGGAGGAGCAGCAGGGGGCTTCCTCAGCAGTCGGAGTGGGAGCTCCGACTGGTCGTGGGAAATCAGAAGCAATTCCGCCTTGCCCCCGGGCTTGCAACCTGCAACTGCTACTCATGCCGCGAACTTCCCAGCCCCCTCGCACGCTTTGCCTCTCCCACCGCCCCTCCTCCCGACTACGACCACTATCACCAGCACTGCCTCTCGACAGCCCAAGCGCGATCGCTCGGAGCACCAGCACCAGCAGGAGCAATCCCGCTCCCGCAACCGTCCCATAGCTCGTCACCAATCCTCCTCCTCCTCGTCCCATGACATCGCCTTCGCCGGCCCGTCCAGACTGGCCGGCAAGGTGGCTATCCCCCGCACCACCAGCTTCAACAGCCAGACCCAGCGCCGTCGATCCACGCGGGCATGTGAACCCTGTCGCTTGCGGAAGATCAAGTGCGAGGGGGACAAGCCTGTCTGTCAACAGTGTGCCGATCACAACGTGACCTGTACTTATGTGGAAGTGAAGCGGGTGCGGGACCAGAAGAAACTGTGCTCGTTGACCAGTAAGGTGGGGATCTATGAGCAGCTGTTGCAGGAGGTGGAACGCACCACGGACGAAGACACGGCGAGGAGGATCCGGAGGGCGTTGAGGGTAAGTCTTCGCTTGTTCCTTGAGTCTCGGGTGAGGGTCACTTTCGGTCAGATGCGGCATGCTAAAGGTGCAGTAGCTACGAGTCTCCGATGGGACCACGCCAGAAGAACCGCCGCCGAATGAGAACGAGGGGTCTGAGTCGGATTCCTCGTCCATTGGCTCGCTCAATGAGTTGGATAGGGTGGAGGAGGATCTGAACCGCAGTGACCGGGCCGTCGCGACAGGATTCTTTGGGAAGAATTCGGAGGTGTCCTGGTTGCAGAAGCTGGAGGACGAGGCCGAGCTGCGCAAACAACAGATGGAGGAGCTCAACGAGGTGGACAGCAACAACAGTGCGTCGGACGGGCAGCAGCAGATGCAGCAGCTCCTGCTGGTCCCGCAGCCAGCCCAGAAGCAGGAGACGCCCATTGCCGCCCTGAATTACTACCTGGATGACCTCGACATCCCCGTCATGGCGGATGTCGACCCGTACGCGCTTCCGCCCAAGGACGTCGCCAACCGCCTCTTCCGGTTCTACATGGAGAGTGTGCATCCGTCCTTCAATGTGATCAGCAAAGTGTTCTTTGTCTCCCAGTATTCGCAATTCGTCATTCAGGGCAATCGGCAGATTGAGCCGGGTGACCGGTGGCGAGCCGTCCTGAACATGATCTTCGCCATCGGGAGCCGCTTCTGCCAGTCGGTGTATGGGAAGAAAGGAGGTGACTACGATGATGTGAAGTATCTGAACCGAGCACGGAAGCTGACCCTGGGCGAGAATGTCATCTTCGAGCATGCCAATCTCCAGCAGATCCAGGCGGAGTTCTTGGTGGCGTTCTACTTCCTTTCCATGTGTCAGGTCAACCGGTATGTTCCAGCCCTGCGTCCCGGAGGCGAATTCTTAGTACTGACGAAGCCACTCCAGGTCCTTCAAGTTTTCGAGCATGGCCTTTCGGTCGGCCGTTTCACTGGGTATAAACCTCCGCCTGGAGAATAGTGATACGTCGCGGGCTGCCAAAGAGGCTCGCTGCCGTCTGTGGTGGTCGATCTATCTCCTCGAGCATCTCTTGACGGCCATCACCGGCCGAGTCTCCTGCGTTGGGGAGGGCCTCAGTGCGACACCACTGCCCATTCCATTCGAGGAGGAGGCCTGGAACAGCCCAGAGGTTCGGCCCGTTCTAGAAGACCCGGCTCTGCGGATGAGCCGTCTCAAGCTCACCATCCTTCAGAACGAGCTCGAAGCTACCACCACGGCCTCGTGGCTCGCAACCTGTGCGCCCAGTCCGTCCCTCTTCTTCCACCTCCTTGTGGACCTCTGCAGCATCACGCAGGCGATCATCAACAGAGTCTATAGCATCCAGGGCTTGCGCGACCGCGCCAGCCAGGTGGAACAGCGCATTCGCAAATATGACAACACCCTGAAAGTCTGGCTCATGAAAGTCCCGGCGCCGTACCGGTTCACCGTGAGCGACCAGGACGATACGTTCTATATCCCCCCACACCTGCAAAAATCCCACGAGCGCGAACGGACATCGCTCGCCATCAGCTATTACAGCGCTCGCATCACACTCTCGCGGCCCTGTCTCACGCGGTCCGGCCTCAAATCCGGGTCGATGTCCCCCAACCCGACGCATGCCTCATCCTCGGGCCAAAACGCCTCCCACAACTCCTCTACACGGAGCCAGTTCCGCAACGAGATGGCCCGCAACTGCGTCCGCTCCGCCTGCTCGCTGCTGTCCGTCCTGCCGGACACCCCGGACCTGCCGTGGCTGATCTCGGTCACCCCCTGGTGGTGCATCCTGCACTACATCATGCAGGCCACGACCGGGCTGCTCCTCCACCTGTCGTGCAGCCCGCCCGTGGTCCCGTCCACCGGCGGCGAGGAGTACGTCGACACCACCACCACCAGCACCACCCCCAACCACCAACCGCCCACGGCGCTCGCCGACATCCACACCATGACCCACCAGATGAAGAAGGCCCTCCGTTGGCTCCACCACCTGTCGTTCACCCACACCGCCGCGCGGCGCGCGTTCCGGCAGTGCCACAGCGTTGTGCAGCGGATCGCCCCGAGCATTGGGATCGATATTAGTGATATCCCGGACGGGAGAGACCTTCCTGTGGATGAGGACATTTTTTCGCAAAAGGATGAGGACACTTTCGTCCAGAAGGATGAGGACACTTTCGCGCGGAATAATGAGGAAACTTTTGCCCAGAACGACGCGGAGGACTACGAATCAACCGCCATGCAGATCGACGAGGAACCTCCAGCCCTTGATGTCGACGGTCAAATCGACGGCCAGATGGAACAAATGCTGTGAATACGACACCATCGAAGTACTATTATGTAGATATATATATATATATATATATGTTGTTGATCAAGTTTACGCGCGGAGTTTATTCTAAAGCCAAGCAAGCGAAATGGTGTCTGTCATTCCAGAGCGAGGCGTACTGATTTCTTTCTTACTGTTGTGTTCTTGTCACTCTTCCGTTCTTCTGTTTCTATTCGGTTTTTGTATATTATTTTCGGCTCACCCTGCTTGAATCCTTGTTTGTTTCTGAGTTTCGTTGGAATCAACGGCCCAGCTCGATCAATCTGTCCCTCCAGCGCAATTTGTCGCACCGTCTGTACCCTTAACTGGGGCCGATCTTGACCAAGCCTGTTCTTCACCCGTCTGGCTGGCTCAGTTGTTTTCCTGTTGGCAGGAGCTAGGTATGGTATATATATAGACTGTGCAATACAATACCAGTGGCGTGTACCGGTACTCCTTCCTGCGTACCGATCCAATCCAATTCGAGTAAACGGTGGTGGAGACCAAAAAAAAAAAAAATACTCCATCCGATCGATCGCTTGCTTGGTGTGATGTTTTTCTGTGAATCGCGGGGCCTTTCTTTCATTCTCCACCCTGGCGGGAGCGAGCTCTCTGTATTTCTCCGTCCGTGATAAGATCTAGCTAGATACTTACTTGGATTGGAGTATTCATTCAATCCAAGCAAGTCACACCCCCCCTCCCTCCCTCCCCATTCATTTATTCCCAAAAGGCACAAGAAACCAGCATCATAGACCAAACAAAACATATTAAACAAACCACCACACACCACCGCCACCAAAACCCCCCAACAACCAACCCAGCCCACCCAATCAACCAAAGCAGAAAAAAAGGAAAAGAAAAGGACAAGGCCCGAGCCGCGGATCGAACGCGGGACCTCTCGCAGATATGCTTGGGGTTTTGGAAATCCCTAAGCGAGAATCATACCACTAGACCACCCGGGCTTGTTGTTGCAGCTCTTTAGGAAAAGAGGTATTATGGTGGTGATGCAAGGGTAGCTAGCTGTATGCAGGTAGCGGAAAGGTTTATCTTCAGTATACCTCGGATCGTTTCCAACTAGGTAAGGGAAGGGAAGGGAAGGGAAGGGAAGGGAAGGGCTGGCTGGGTCCTTCCCGAAGTGGTAGGTCGCTCTACTAACTTCACACGCTCGGTATGTACTGTACTGTACTTTGGATGGTGCGGGAGGATTGATTGTATGTCCCCTTTCGCTCTCCCCCCCTCGATATCTCCATGTCTCTCAGCTCAATTCACATTGTATTGCTCTTGTGTCTGGAACGGACGCCGAGGTAATGTTCTGGGCTCCTTGGGAGGAGCCCAGGTAATGGAGGTGATTGCATCTGGGTGTATCTTCGTTTGATTCAAGTCACAATCCGCAGGCGCAAAGGCCGTCGAAAGACAAGACCCAGCTTAAGTAACAGAACCCAAAGTTCAAGTGATGCAATTGTAAAGAACCCGACCGGACGAAATCATATATACTTCATTGGTTATGTCTGCTATGCTATGCTATGCTAATAGACACCGAAGCAGGCTAAAGGCGCAGATCAACAGCGAACAAGACCAGTAAAACCGAACGCGGACCCCGATAGGCTTCATATGTAAGACGGGGTCGAGATGTTGATTGCTATGTCATCATGGACAGAAACAAGGCCAACAGACCACTATAATACTAGGCAGAAACACAAGTGAATACAACGCTGAGGATACATCCCAAAAAGTTCAGTGTGGGGTGGTGGGTGATTAAATAATAACAGATAAAAACCGGGCGGACGTTAGGGGGAGTGCATAAGAATATCGATGAAGGCGCCGTTACATTTGCTGAGGCATGATAAAAGCACGTTTTCGGGGATCATCGTCCACAGGCGCGCTACGCTTCTGAGACGGATTGAGGGTCATTGAATCGGTGGTTTGAGGCTGGACATGAGGGTGAAGCTGAGGATGAAGGTTGAAGTGCGGGTGCTGATGAGCATGGGCATGTGCATGCGGATGTGTTTGTGCCTGGGCTTGCATCTGATGCGCTTGCAGTTGATGCGCCTGGGGAAGATGGGGTTGCAAATGTGCTTGTGGTTGCAATTGCATGGGACGAGAGGCTTGTTGATGCACCTGATGCACCTGTTGCTGCTGCGGTTGCAGCTGTTGTGGGAGGGTTTGTGTATGAGCAGGAGCATGAGGCTGGTGTGGAGCTTGCATCGGGTGGCTCTGCATGTGCGGAGACTGCAACTGATGAGCCTGCATATGCGGAGATTGAATCTGATGGGCCTGGAGATGAGGTTGAGGCTTGACCTGCATCTGGTGTATTTGGAACTGAGGCTGCACGGCATTTTGAGCCTGTTGATGATGTGCAGGAGGTTGTTGTAGCTGGAACTGATGCAAGTGCTGATGTTGAGGCTGGGACTTTGCATGACCCTGAGCTTGCGGCTTGGGTTGAGCCTGCTGCTGAGCTTGTGGCTGCTGGCGGACCTGTTGCTGTGCTTGGGCCTGGGCCTGCTGCTGAGCATGCTGCTGTTGGTGAGGATGTTGAGCCTGGTGTTGGACATGCTGAGCTTGTTGAGCTTGTTGCTGCTGTTGCTGGTGGAGATGAGCATGCTGTTGAACCTGTTGCTGGTGAAGGTGAGGATGCTGTTGAGTCTGCTGTTGCAGCGCCTGGTGAGATTGAGGCCGAGTCTGTTGCGGTTGTTGATGTGGCTGCTGCGCTTGCACCTGTTGCTGTTGTTGCTGAGGCTGTTGGGGTTGAACTTGCATCAACGGCGTATGCTGTTGCGGCCGCTGGGGTTGCTGATGTGGCTGTTCCTGCTTAATCTGTGTCGAATCTCCTGGAGTCTGATCAGGGTTGACCCCCTCGGCTAGGGCTTTCGCTTGCGCTTCCGCCTCTTCTGCTGCCTTTCGTGCCAACACATCCGCCTTTCGGGGCCGCCCGCGAGGACGTCCCGTACCCGGTTTGGTCGAGGGCTTTTTAGGCGGCCGAGGCTTCGGGGGCTGATCGCCGCTCACCTCCGTCTTACGTGGCCGTCCACGACCGCGCTTTTGTGGAATGATGGTCCCATCAGGCAAGACGATCGGAGGCAGCGGAGGTAGCTTTGGTCGCTTCTTCTTGGGAGGGGGTGGCGGCAGGGGATT
Organism: Aspergillus uvarum CBS 121591; assembly: GCF_003184745.1. Taxonomy (NCBI): domain Eukaryota; kingdom Fungi; phylum Ascomycota; class Eurotiomycetes; order Eurotiales; family Aspergillaceae; genus Aspergillus; species Aspergillus uvarum. The sequence continues at coordinate 675,746 of NW_020291299.1, read as the reverse complement.
TCCATCAGGGCCAAGGGCTGGGGGTGGGGGAGGAAGGGGAACCGTGATGGGCACACCATCAGCACCCATGATCGTGGTAGTCTCCTGCGGCTTCTTGGGCTTTTTCGGCTTGCGAGGTTTAGGCACCTCTCCAGGAGCGAGCGGTTTGCGAGGACGACCTCTCTTTTTAGGAGTCTGACCATCACCTTGGGAGCCAGGAGGGGCTCCCGCGACAGACCCGGGAATGGCATTAGGCACAGCACCAGGAACAGACCCCGCAGTAGCCCCGGGGACAGCGCTATGAGCAGCAGCACCTTGCGCGGAGCCGGCAGTAGTGGCAGTAGCCGAAGCAGGTGCAACACCAACGGGGGCCGTGGCAGGGGGTTTGGCAGGGCTGCCAGCACCAGGCTGTTGTTGGCTCGAAGGCCCCAGTTGAGCTTGGAAAACGGGATGGAACTGCCCATTGATGTGCACCCCAGCGGGCACTGGCGATGCAGCGGGCTTGGCCTGTTTCTTCCGTGGTTTACTAGGTGCAGTCTTCTTCTCCGCAGTGGAGGTGGATGACTGTGGCGGACGCTGCTGCTGGGATTGAGTCTGAGCTTGAGTCTGAGGCTGGGTTTGCGGGTGGGCCTGAGGTGGGGCTTGTGACTGGGCCTGGGGTTGGGTCTGCGACTGGGTCGGAGTCTGAGCCTGGGGCTGAGCCTGCGGGTGACGAGCTTGGGGTTGTATTTGATGGTGCTGGATGAACTGGTGTTGCTGCTGCGGTTGCTGATGCATGAGATTGTGCTGTTGCTGGTGCTGTGGCTGCTGCGGTTGGTGCTGCTGCGGTTGTTGATAATGATGTTGATAATGATGGAACTGGAGCTGTTGCGGTTGGGATTGGAAAGGAGATCGCTGAGCATGTTGTTGGTGAAACCGGGCCTGCTGCTGTTGCTGATAAGTCTCTTGCGTTTGTTGCTGTTGCTGAGCCTGCTGCTGCCGTTGAGCGGCTTCTTGCTGGGCCTTGAGTTGAGCTTCCTGCTGAGCTTTCCGCTGCTGAGCTTCTTGTTGGGCCTTCAATTGCGCTTCTTGCTGGGCCTTGAGTTGTTCCTGCTGGGCCTTCAGTTGTTCCTGCTGGGCCTTGCGCTGGGCCTCTTGCTGGGCCTTGAGTTGAGCTTCTTTGCGCTGCTGGGCTTCTTGCTGGGCTTTTAATTGAGCTTCTTCCTGGGCCTTGCGCTGGGCTTCCTGCTGCGCTTTTAGAGCCTCCTGCCTCCGCTGCTCTTGCAATTTCAGTTGAGCCTCTTCCTGTGCCTTGCGTTGAGCCTCCAATTGAGCCTGGCGTTGAGCTTCGGCCTGGGCCTGTCGCTGAGCCTCCTGCTGCGCTTTCAGATGAGCTTCCTGCTGGGCCTGCTGTTGCTGCTGGAACGTCTGCTGGGCATGCTGCTGATAGGGCGACTGCTGGGCCTGGGTCTGATAAGGAGAGGCCTGGTGCGGAGACTGCTGATACTGCGCATGGAACTGAGGCAGCTGCTGAGCCTGAGACTGGTACGGAGATGCCTGCTGAGTCTGCTGAAAAGGCGATTGGTGGAATTGATGCGTGGCTTGGCCGGCCCCGAGCATGGGCGACGCGGCCGCGGGAGTGGGCGTTTGCGCATTGGGAAGCGAATGGGCGCTCTGGCGCTGCTGCTGCAGATGTTGCTGCTGGAGCCGCTCGAGAGATTGCTGAGGGGACGCGATACCCATGGTGTGCGCATGGGGCGACATGGCCGCCTGCGCATTCATGGCATGGGAGCGATAATTGGCCATGGGGTTCATGTTTCGCTGAAGACTCTGCAAGGACAGGTAGGGATCCTTCAATTGGCCGACCGAATCGGCATTCCGGGACAGCAGATCGGACGAGCCCTGAGGAGTGAAATGCCCTGGGAAGGAGTTGAAATGGCCCGCCGTGTTGAGGCCGACAAGCGGGCTGGATGAGGCCGGGGTCATTTTGCGGGGATCCGGGGAATGAGCGGCCAATTCGGTCTGCGTATGGGCGCGAAGCAGAGAGCTATTGCTGGTTAGTCCGGCGCCATGGTGAGGATGGGTGGCGGTGGCCGCATTCATGGACGGGGACTGCAGCTGGTGGTGGTGAGGATGTGGTTGTTGCTGCTGTTGTGGATGTTGAGGATGATGATGCTGAGGATGCGCATTCTGCTGGGGCGCCCGTTGCTGATGGAACGGAAGACCATTGTAGCCCATCATCTTCGGGGGAATGTACTAGACAATAATCCCACCCGAAGACAATTGCGTGGCTATTTTTTCTTTTTTTTGAAATAGGATAAGTGTGGTTATGTTGATATGTTGATATCAAATCAAGCAGAGTGATAATACTCGGGGGGAGGCGAAGAACATGTGACTACCGCGTCGGCAGGAAGCGACACGGTTACGGGGCGGTCGGGCGGGCGGTGATGGTGGTGGTGGTGGTGGTGGTGGTGGTGTTTGCTGACCAAGGCGGAGTGGGTGACTTTGGGGGTATGAGTGAGTACGAGTACGTACTGTACGTGCCGTGATGGAGAGTGACTTGACTTGGACGGGACGGACTGACCTCACCCTTCACACACCGGGGGCAGAGGAGGGGGGGGCCCTGGAGGGGTGGCGAGAAAGCCAATTCCAGACCAAAACTCCACCAGCTCTTCTCTTAACAACGAAGATGGTGGAAGGTCGGAAGCCCGATGACACACACAGAGAGAGAGAGAGAGAGAGAAAGAGTAGGCAGAGAGAGATAGACAGACGAACCTGAGCAGTAACCGCAATACAGGATCGGAACAGTTGACGACAGACACGCGCACGGGGGCGCGTCTGCAACTCTCTTCCTTTTTTTTTTTTTTTTTCCCTTCGGGCTGGGAAAATGGAAAATGAGAAAAGCGGCCGCTGTGACGATAACAATTAAATGCGGAATAAGCAACGATCCCGGCTCGATCCCCAATCCGGAAGCGACAGGCGGAAAATGGCCTCAGGCTGCCACAGTGCTGTCAGGCTACTAGTAGAAGAAGGGCTGCTGGTACTGTACGGTCAGTACCAAGCAAGCAAGCAGGTAAAGCAGGCAAGTAGGCAAGTAGGCAAGTAGGCAAGTAGGCAAGCAGAGCAGCTGAGGCAGGCTGCTTGCTAGTAAGGCTAATAGTAATGACAACAACGGCCTTTTCGCTCCCCCGGGAAACTACGGTTGGTCCACAAAGACCAGCCGCGCACTTGGTTGGGAAGGGGGAAAAAGAAAGGGAAAAAAAAAAAAAAAAAAGGGGGAAAGCTTGGAGGGAAAAAGAGGAATTCCCAACAAGCTGAATGCAAGGTGTGAACAGTCGGTCTCTCTCTCCCACAGACAATAATAATGATAATGATGAGAACAGAGATTTTCTCGACTCTGCACTCACCACAAGAGATAATCGTGATCCCAAACCACTCTTCAAGCAAGCAAGCAAGCAAGCGATCAATCAATCGAGATAGAGATACTTGGGGATCTTGGAATGGATCGCGAAGTCTGGAGATGGTCGCGCGCGATGATTTGTTTGGGGGGTGGTGGATGGAACTCCGTCCCTTTTTTTATTTTATTAAATTTTTTAATTTTTAATTTTCTGATTTTCCCTCTTTTATATTATTTTGTTATCTTCGTCTCTCTGGGGAAATCTGGGATTTTCAGTAATTTTTTTTTTTGGGAGACGGCGGTTTTGTTTGGGGGGAGTGGATCGGCACGTGACCAGCCGCCAGGCTGGCCAGTCACAGGCCGGGCTTCGTGTCGGGCTTGGACTGGTCGGGCACAAATCGCGATGACGACAAGGATGGCTGGCATCTTCGACTTACTCGTATAGTTACATCTCGATATCAACATATGTAGGGAGTACCATGTCGAAGCCGACAATCTGGGTTAAGGATACTTGCCATTGCAGTGACGTGAACTGAAAGTGCTAGCGTCCGTCTCCGACCTGGGTCCCGAACTCCCGAGCATTACTACCAAAACACTATAATCTGGTTCCCGCAGGGAAAGGGGAACCTGAATTAAATAAATATTCAAAATAACCCCCCCAAAAAATAGTAATAAAATCCCCCCAGAAAATTCATAAATCTGTCACCCCCCAAAAATAATTAACCAACTTTAAAAAAATATCAGAACAGGGACCCCATAGTCCGCCTGCCCATCAAAGTTCGATCTAAACATTTAAGCTTAATTCGCCCATCCATGCGGTTTGTCCCTGTACTGTTTCTGTGAGGCTGTTCGGCGGGCGTGGCCGCAGCATGGATCGAGTTACCATCGATAATAATACTGGCATCTCGAAATAAGATCTTCATTACTATGTAACACCCATGAAACCTATTAGCAGCGCAAACTATATCTTACAAACAAACCCACATGCAACAAAAATTTCCCTTTAGATACACCATAATATAAACCCAACAAACCTCAAGCACTCTTCGACCCATCCTCCCCCTCCCCCTCCCCCTCCCTCGCCTTCAAGTCGGCCAAACAAGGCGCAAAGAACAACCGGCCCGACAGCACCCCTTGCAACGTGCCCACGCCCACCACTCCCCACAACACCACCACACAGACCGAAAGAATCTATCCCCCTCATATATCAGCATGCCTTTACTCTCAAACTGACATATCCGAAAGAAAGAAGAAAAAAGAAAGAAAAAAACATACCGTGCCCAACACCCGAAAAAACTCCGACGGCAACTCCTTCCCCAGCTGACAGGTACTCGTCGCAAACACCCCCAGCGGGAAGGTAAACCCCCACCACCCGATATTGAAGGGGAAGCTGCGGCACCGTGCAATCGAGGCAATCGCCAGGAAGAGCCACACCAGTCCGAATGACCAGAGGATCAGACCGACCAGGAAGCCCATTGTGTAGAACACCGCACCGGAGCCGGACCCGGCCTCCAGCGTCTGGGTTTGCGGGAAGATCGTCTGCGCTGCGCAACCGAGTTTCATAATGCTACGGGTCTCAGTTTAGCATTTCTTGATTCGGGGAAGATTGAAGGGGAAGTTTGGTAAGCGAGGTAGACTTGGGGCGTGTAATCCCTAGACACTCACCCGAATCCGCCCTGCCCGAGCGGGCCCAGGGGCAAGAACACGCTCACGATCACCGCCTTCGGGGGCAGTTTGTGCAGCGTGAGCCGTTGGAGGTAGATCACCATGACCATGAGGGCGAGCGGCAGGCCGATGCCCCACAGGATGTAGCTCACGAGGACCGTCCACAGAGCGTGCTGGGGGTTGGGGAGCACGTCCGCGACGATGGCCCCGGACGACGCGGCAACGATACAGCTGACGATGGGCAGAAGCCACACCGCGGTCATCGACGAAAGCTGGGTCTCACTCCCATGAGCCATCCTGGTCGACATGCGAATGAGCGTGAGTGTTAAGAAGATACGGTGGTTGTGAAGGCTCGCGTACAGCAGAAAAGGTAATGACAATGCCGTGATCACGGAGAAGACAGCATCAAAGATCCAGAGTCCCCATGCAAAGTTCCTGCTCCACTCGCCCCAGGCCGGGACACAGACGAAGCAGAACATGTTGATGATGGTTGCGAAGCCCATCGGAAAGGTGCCGATGAACATCGACTGCACGGGGTGTCGGATCATCGCGAAGAAGATCTCCGGGTACAGCGTGTAGCGGAGAAGTGTGATAATACATCCCGTCGCGAAGAGCAGGACGTTCAGGGCGAAGATCACGACGGAGATCCAGTAGAGCCATTGGCCGTTGTAGGGTAGAGTGTTCAAGAGGATGGACACTATTCCGGTGCCCATGGTGACGGAGAACCATCTGGATCCAGGTCAGCTGTTGCGTCTCACAGAAGCCATTCTGACCAGGCAATCATACGAGGGCGTGAAATGACGGACAACCCTCCTCCAACCAACATCATGCTTGGAGGTTTCGGTGGGTGCAGAATTGCTTTGGCAGGCCATAGTTTGACAGCTTGGTGGAAATGTTCTTGCAGGGCGAAACTCGGCAATTGGCGGATCGCCACCTCACAACTTGATATACACCGAGCTGAGTGAGTTGTTTCAGAACAGTGATATAGATATGTCGATATGTCGATATGTGTCGCAATCAGAAATAGAATCCACCAAGAATATAAGGTATGACTAAGAGAATCTCGAGAAGGTGAGTCACGTTCTCTGAATCTCGCCTGACCAAATTCCGTTGTACTCGACAGTATGTAATAATTCGGCCGAACAAAAGCAGGCTGGGACGGCTACAGTCGGCGACTCGGCGACTCCCGGTAAACGGCGACTGCGGCAACTATGTATTGGATGAAATGTGTTCCTCCTAAACAACAACAACAACACACCAAATTCATCAGTTCCAGCTGGAGCTGTACGAACTGCCACTATCGTATGAGCTGCTCCCATACGAATCGCTCCAGCCACCGCCGCCAGACGAACTGCTTGAGTCACCACCATATGAGCTGCTTCCTCCGCCCGAACTGCTGCGATACGAGCTTGAACTACCCCCGCCATATGAACCACTCGAACTGCTACCGTGGTGGCTACTGCCACTACTATGAGAGCGGCTGCTGAAATACGGGTTCCAACCCCCAGTATAGCCACTAGACCAACCGTCGTGATTGCGACTGCCATACCCGGAGGAATTTGTACTGGGATATCCGTGCCCTGAACCAGTATGGCCCTCTCCATTTCCAGTAGATTTCGCTACGCCAGAATCTGTCTTCCAGGTGTAGTCAACATGGCCGGGATGTTGATATTTCGAGTGACCTGCCCACGTCGCGAAAGTGGAGTCGTACTGATAGGAGGCTCGGGGGCCACCGCCATTATCCCCAGGCTGATTTTGCTTGGGCGACTCGTCGCGACATTCGGCCCCCTCTTTGTCTGCCCTAACTGCGCCTTGGGTATTGAATTGGGTATCTCGTTCATGGCCGGCTTCATAATCGATTCTGCTTGGATGCACGGTGTCCCGGTATGCTGTGTCTCGAAGTTCCCGCACTGGTGCTCCTTCATTGGCTTTGGTTTGCTGGGAGTCATTGGTTGAGGAGACACCATGCGACGAATACAACGATTCCAGGCCGGTCATCGATCCAGAGCTAGGTTGAGAGTCGCTATCTGCATCGCCAGGGGAAGAGTGAGCAGAGTGAGCAGAGTGATAATCTGCATCAGTAGATACCACCTCGTCACAGCTGTCATCGACTGAACTGTTGGTATGCAATCGATCGAAATCATAGTCAAGCCCTTCAAACCCCAGGAAATCCAGATTGGTCGGTTCCTTTCTTGCGCCTTCCGTCCTGGGTAAGGAGAATCTCCCGCTACGACCGCTGCCACCGACATCGGGCCTCCTGGCACGCTCGTTGCGCAAGGCTTCGTATTCCTGAATCTGCTCAGACCGTGGTCGTGAAGCCCACTTGGCGAGAAAGTAATGACTGTAGGTCCCCGCTTCGTAGTAGTGGCTATAGGGCTGGGCGCGGTGAATTCCTCCCAGTTTCACCCTTGTCAGTGACGGGTGTGCCTGTCGAAGACCCTTACCTGCAGAATGGAGCCATTGGGTCGCTTGCACGAACTTTTCACTTCGAGCCATGGCAGCCGCTCCTCGGTTCAGGAGAGACAAGGCTGTGAGAACAGTAAGTCGATTACGCACCCAGGAAACATCCTTCGTTCCTCGATTGCTTGGCTTCGCTGTGGCGTACATTTGTCGACCTCGCTGGAGATGTAACGCGATTATAGACCAAGCGTCGAATGGAAATGCCCAAGTATGCTTAGCGAGACTACAGGACCCGCAGAATTTGGGGTGCTGCTGATAAGCTTCGGTGCAATCCCAGGGGAAAAGATCCTGGTACTTGTAAAGTGTACCACCAAATGCGCCCCAGTCGTACCAGTACTCCTGGAGAGTGTCCAGAACATCGGCCTCATCATGTCGACCGAAGTGGAAGCGAAGAAGGTATTCCTCGGTCAGTCCGCTGGGAACATCGTACTTCGTGCGGACTTGGCTACGTAGATAGCCGTCCTGTGGACAAACAAAGCTCATAAGATATAACGGAGATGCAGCCCCCGAAGCTTGTCCTGTCGAAGCCGTTCCGACCAAGGGCTCAAAAAAATCCATGTCAATGAGTGAGTCGCAAAACGATTGACAGTTATTCCCAATAGCGCTCCAGGCGAGAGTTGTATTTGGATCAAGTAACTTCCTCGCAATGGCATTCAAATAGAAATTGACCCTTGGCTTAAGAAGTTGCTTGAGCTTGGTCATTATCTGATCCAGCGCAGCGTCTAGACTCTTACGCTGTTCTTTGGCGGGAAGTCCTGGATGGTCGAAATACCCACGACTAGCCGCCACAATAAGCCATATAATCTCAAATTCCTGCTCAACATCGGAAGATCCAGAAAGGGCACCGGTGAATGGTACCCCGACAACCTGCTTCATGGTAGCTTTGTATCGTTTGGGAGTTCCAACGAGGCGCTGCTGCTGCCAAAGGCGTCTTTTAGGGTCGCCACCAATTGCTAAACTAGGATGACGAGAGCGTGAACTGCAGGAGTCAGGCCTATCATGAAAGGTAGGCAGTTCTCTCATAGTAACTAAGGCACCTTTCTTGGCGCTGTAGTGGCGGTCAGTATTGCTTTCAGAAGCATATGTATCGAAATAGGTCTATGCTTACTTTGCGACCCCATTTTCAATGACCAGTGGCCCAACTCGCAAAGCCATGTGAACATTGCCAAAAGGGTATTGTTGGGCAAAGTGACGAAAAAATAACGGTATATCTTCGTCAGCCATGGCTTCCTTCATTGAAGCAGTGTTTGTATCTTGGTCACGGGCAAAAGGGGCTTCCTTTCCTGGCTCGGGCCGCAGGGCCGCCTGCTTCGAATCGGGTTCTTTTCTCAAAATTACTTTCTTGGCTGGCTCATACTTCACCCGTCCAGCTGCACCAGCTGATTTAACTCGGAATCTGGTCGTTTTCTTGTCTTTCTTCCTGTGATCACGAACTGTAGACTGGAGACCGTGGTATTTTGCGAGGGCGACTCGAGTATTGAGTTCGAGTAATTTGCATCTCTTCGCGATTGGAATTGCAACATGCCTTTCTCCCTTAGGGATTGGAAAGAGGGCACCTGGAAGTCCACTGCTGTCAAGGCGAGAGACGTCTGCACAATGACACAAATCCTGACTCAGAGTAGGAGTAATGGTCTCGGCAAGAACGCAGTGCTTGTATACCTTGACATATTGTTCTCTGCCAAAATAGAGTTTTCGATAACAGTCCTCGCAGACGGTGAGTTGTTTCGCATGATTCGATTTGCCACTATGGGTAAACATGCTACCTCGAATGATACTGGAGCAGTCCGAACATTTCAGAGGCTCCAGCCTGGCATTCCAGTCACTGTCAAAGCCAGACAAAGTGACTAGAGACTTAATTAGATATATGTACTTGTTATTGGTTGGAGAAAATGTGGTATTAGGTCCATACGTTGTGGAATGGCAGGTCGAGCCCAGAAGCCAAGGTCTTCTAGGGGTGGACGGTGCTCAACCAGTTTGTCGATATCGAGGAGCCCTGCGTAGGCTTAAAGTCAGTTGAGATACTCTCAGACTGGCACCCTCTAGACTCACCCGCAGCTTGTAGAAGGATACGTGCCCGCTCCTGGATACCGGAAGATGATGCAATGTCTTTAGAAGGCCTCATTAGCTTTGGGCAAGGAAAGCAGATAATGGCCAACAACCTTCCGTGTTCCTTCGCACCTCCTCCTTAACATCAACGTTAGTGCTCTGATATTCTACCTCCGCGAGTTTTGCTTTGCGTAATGCCTCCTTGATCTCAACGTTGCTCATAACAGAAGGCAAGATCTTATCCTGATCGGCTGTCCTCGCAGTTTTCTCTTCCCCTGTATTGGCAGAAGAAGTTAGCCCGAGCTTGATTGTAGTGGACAGACTCGCACACTACCATATCGTAGCGCAAACGCCCGTGTTTCCTGAGTGACCTGATCAATAAATGTGTCAAAGCCGTGTACATTGTTGTCATGGTCATCATCGACTGCCACATCTGTATACTCTGATTGCTGCCAGGTTTTCAAGGTGCGTATGATATTTTCGAGCTCGAGCCCCACGCCATACCAGTAAAGAGTCTCAAGCTCAGTCTGCAAATGCACACTAGCAGGCCCTACCAGTTTCCACGGGGCTCTGGGAGCAAGAGTAATGTTCGGCAGCGAAGATCGCTCGAAGCGGTGACTGAGGCGAATCCCGCCCAGGCAAGACATGGTGGCTGCTGCATGAATGCAAGTGTGTGCTGAAATGAGAATTGCAAGGTCGAGACCCAACTCCTCCATGATCTCAAGACATGATATTAAGGTTGAGGGACTGAGGCCTCCCAGCACATTGCCTGCGGAGTAGGTTTGTTGCCGGGACGCAAGGCTGGAAAATACGAGGATCGCCAAGGCCAGGCACCGGGCTCGTGCTTAGAGGCCGGGGTATCCGAGGCTGTGCAAAAGTGAGGCTGAATGCCCAGAGTCGCCAAACGAGGAGAATTCGAATTAGTCCGCTGATTAATGTATCCTTTGAGAATGCGACCCTATCTACCAAATTGCTAACCTTCTGAGTCGACCCTCGAAATCCGATCAATTGTACCGTTTCATCCGATAAGCGGCAAACACGCCTCGTTTTGGTCGAGATATTAGTGTGTAACGGAGATGATGGAGGTTTTTCTGGCGTCACTTGTCCCGTTCTTTCGAAGGGCATTTCCGATTTCGCTAAATGCTCGCCGCCTAGAGACCATATCCATTGATGCGTACTTCGCTTACTACGGGTACCGTAAGCGAAAGCATGTTCTTATTGTCGTGCTTCTCAATTTTCTCCATTTGCCTGACCAGCCAACAGCTGTCCCACCGTTTGCGCATAGTAATTTCGCTTGTGAACGGAAAGACGACAGAATAGCAGTCTGTCAAACGCGGTCCGGGACACGGAGGCAGCGCGTAACTGCGGTGAGTGTTCCTGCAAACTCCCCAACCGCATGAATAAAACGATACGGGGCCCAACGTGGCTGTAAAGAGAGCGCGGTAATCGCCAGCAACCTTCAGCATTATCGGAGAATGAATCAAAAGCTTGCTCGCATGCAGCATCCGCATCTGCAACCACAAGGGAAGAATCATCGCGCGATCGTAGTAGATTAACAAGCGATAAAATGTAGCTCTTATCTGCTCTAGTGACAAGGTCGAACTCGTTGATGAGGTTCAAGCATAGTTTTGCCGGCAGGCCTCGGTGCCTGATGCCATCCATCAGCGGTAATGTGACTACTGGTGGGGCACCGAACGTGATGCAAGAGATGTGCCTTGCGACCTGGGGAATTGTCTCTGAGATATAGTGGAGGAAAAGTAGTGAGGCTACGGCACCTCCTGCGGAGTGACCGGTAAAGAGAATGTGACTGCCAATGTCAGCATGGAGACGACTGTAGGCTTCTATTCTCTCCGAAAGGATGGCTTCCAGTGCTATTGCACTATGCAGAAATCCGGAATGGGCCTCTAGCTTGCTCTGTGGTGAGTGATCCTCGAGCTCAAAACAGGCAGGATTCTGATAGAGACAGCCGTTAGAATGATGACCGTCTGTAGTGAGGGCAATACCACTGACTTACAATGAAGTGACTCGCCTCTTGTGGCTTGCTGTTGATGTTAACTATATGATCCACAGTACTGGCAGTTCCCCTGATCGCGATGACCAACACAGGCAGAAGCTCATTTCCGCTTGATGTATCCTTCAGATCAACTGTTGTGAAAGTAGCGGCCTTGACTGTCCCATTGATAGAAGGCGTAACTTCATGGTCCTGAGTCAATACACAATTCTTGATCGTGCGGGGGGGGCGGGTGGAAGCAAAATTGTAGGACTCAGTGGCGCAGTCCCATGCGAGTGATATGAGAAGAGATTGATCTTGCGAGCTTGAGTGCATCAGCTGGAGCCCTTTCCCAACCATAGAGGGGATCCGGCTCTACCATGTCCAGTTCTCGTCACATTGCTCAGAGCTCAGCTGCGCGTTGCCATATCTGGATGCTTCATCATCCAAGCGCGTGGCCAGAGCCCGAGCCTGGACACTGAGATTGTCTTACAGCAATATTAGCGACGAGCAAGCTATCTCCAGGTTGGAGTCAAGTAGCCACCTTCAAGGTCAATGTCCTTGAGAGAGGCACCAAGAACATCTGATAGCTCTGCTGCTGCCACAGATGCGCCCTGTAGATTATCGATTGAGGCAGTTCCTGACGTTGGAAGAGCTGCAGAGACGCGCAGAGCGGATGCGGTTGAAGTTGGATGGTTCTTGACCAGTTTGAGCAATCGCTTCATGTTGGTGGTATGCTTGCCAGATGTGAGTAGTTATCAAGGGCAGAGTAGCAGTTGAATCGAGTAATCAAGTTGATGATCATGCAAGAAATCTAGGTAGAGGTAAATAGTGTACAGTAGATAGTATGAGTCCGGAGTACCGTACTATCTCAGGGAACTTTCCCAAATAGGCGATGCCGAGGGACGGAGATCGGCTCCAGGTTTTCCCCACTGTTGATTCTACCCGTGCCGTCTGCCGTCTGCTTTTCACAATCACAGAACACAACCTTGAACAAGAACCTAATTAAATTCAGAAGCAGTCATCGATCCCATCTCCAAACAAAAGCAAGAAGAGAACAACAACAACAAGGACAAAAAATGTCATCCATTGACCCCCATAACATCAACCTGATTTCCACCTTCCTCGCTCACGAGCAACTCCCCGCAGCACAGCCGCCCCCCCACGCAGTCGACTGCATTGTGATCTGCGTGTCCGCCGTCCTCCACCAGGCTGAAGCGGTCTTCACATTCCTCGCCAACAACCCGCACGCCACCAAAACCCTCGTCTTCTGCGGCGGGATTGGCCACTCCACCCCTTACCTGTATGAGGCGGTGTCCAAGCACCCCAAATACGCGCATCTTGCCCCGGAGATTCAGGGCAAGGCAGAAGCCCAAGTGCTCCACACCATCTTCACGCGATGTTTCGAGGCCGTGACCTCGGACTTCCGGAAGGCTGGAGGTAACCTGCTGGTCGAGGACCAGTCCACGAATTGCGGGCAGAACGCGATACAGACAAGGCGCCTGCTGGCGAGGAATGCCATCCCGGCACCTAATTCCGTAATTATCGTCCAGGATCCCACCATGGCCCGAAGGACGATTGCCTCATTCGTCAAGGCCTTTGCGCCGATGACCCCGGATTTCATAAGCTGGCCAATCATAGTGCCCCGGGTCCGGTTGCAGGAAGATAATGAGCTGGTGTACGAGGTAGACGGGATCCCTGCAGAATCGCTGTGGAGTATACCTCGCTTTCTAGGACTGCTGATGGGTGAAATACCGCGCCTGAGAGATGATGAGAATGGCTATGGGCCACGGGGTAAAGGGTTCATTGATCATGTCGATATTCCAGAGGGCGTTGAGCGAGCGTTTCATGGCTTAGAGCGCGGGATGCTAGGATCGGAACTAGCCAAGAGATGACTCTGATTGGTCAAAGCTTGCTCTTTAGACTATCTTCAAGACTATTTCGACTCTTCGTAATATGGTATTCTCGGGGATAGCACAGCTATCGTAGGCAGAGTGCCCCTGACGAGAACGATGACGACATTCTGTATTACTCGGCTATCCAATTGCGGGACACAGGCGTCAAATATCAAGCGACTTTGGCGTCGCGAATGTGATGCTGGCCGTCTTGGTAGGGCCTGAGCGCTGGGTGCAACACGAAGAACACAACCGGCACGTAACCCACTGGATACTCGGCCGTCACTCACCCGACAGCTGCTCTTAAACAATTTCTTCTTTCCTGCTCGCATCAAATCAACCCGGAATTTCAGGGCAGAAGCTTTATGGTGATTGCTTGTTGTTGCATGCATCACCCCGCCGCACGTACCCCACAAAGTCGTCAGGCGATGCATCTAGCTGGGGGGATGAGTTCCTGTTTGACATTTGCCGAGATGAACCCTCCTAGCCGCCCCTGGAACTAAATCCTTCGCAGGAATCACTATCAATTGGGAATGTGATCAGCGCTTCAAGCCTCGAGACGGATGCTCGAGTAGTGCTGACATCGGCTTGCGTGGCGGTATAATCAATCAGAATTCTCCATGAATAAGGAGAAGCTTGGGGTTTGAAGCCTCGTTGAAGAAGCTTGACTCCGGTCACTCCACTGGGCTTGTGAGCGAAAACAGTAGAGATCATCATCCAAAGGGGTTCTGACACTTAATGTCACAAGGCAGGAAGCCACAATCAACATCCGACAGGACGGAGAATCTTCAGCCTGCTTGAGTCTCAGCGCCTGGAGGGGGTGGAGGATGATTATACGTTGTATATTCTCCGGTGGACATGAACCCTTGACCATAATCACCATGAAAGCTCCTTCCTGCGATATAAAAGCTGCAGTTGCTGCGTAAGTTCTTGAGAATCCCAAGAATCAAGCAAATCGAGGTTGCTCCCATTGATTCAAGTGAATCATGCGTGGTCTTTTCCTTCTTGCGCTGGGTGCTATCCCGGCGCTCGTCAGCGGTCAACTCTCTGGCAGTGTTGGCCCATTGACCTCTGCGTCCACCAAAGGTGCGACAAAAACATGCAATATCCTAAGCTACGGCGCAGTGGCCGACAACTCGACCGATGTGGGGCCTGCCATTACATCGGCCTGGGCTGCATGCAAAAGCGGAGGTCTTGTCTACATCCCATCTGGCAACTATGCCCTAGACACCTGGGTCACCCTGACTGGAGGCAGTGCGACCGCAATCCAGCTGGATGGTATCATCTATCGCACAGGTACCGCCAGTGGGAACATGATCGCAGTCACTGACACCACCGACTTCGAGCTTTTCAGTAGCACCTCCAAAGGTGCTGTGCAGGGATTCGGCTATGTGTACCATGCGGAGGGAACCTACGGAGCACGGATTCTGCGCTTGACCGATGTGACCCATTTCTCCGTGCATGATGTGATCTTGGTGGATGCGCCTGCTTTCCACTTCACCATGGATACCTGCTCCGATGGCGAGGTGTACAACATGGCGATTCGTGGTGGCAATGAGGGCGGCTTGGACGGGATTGATGTCTGGGGAAGCAACATCTGGGTTCACGATGTAAGTCACGCCCGAGTGGCAATATGCTACTTCTCTGTCGCTCACGAGATGTGCACGCATTTAGGTTGAAGTGACCAACAAGGATGAATGTGTAACAGTCAAGGTAAGGCTTTCCTTTGCAAGCACGAATTGACGCGCTCGAGCCTTGACTGACAGACGGACCGCAGAGCCCTGCCAACAATATTCTGGTGGAGAGCATCTATTGCAACTGGAGTGGTGGTTGCGCAATGGGATCGCTCGGGGCCGACACCGACGTCACCGATATTGTCTACCGCAATGTTTACACCTGGTCCTCGAACCAGATGTACATGATTAAGAGCAATGGTGGCAGTGGAACGGTGTCGAATGTTTTGCTGGAAAATTTCATCGGTCAGTGCTGCTGCCTATGCCCCGCCTTTCTGGCTTGACCGTTAACTGATCCCCTTTATCTAGGGCACGGGAATGCGTACTCGCTCGACATCGATGGCTACTGGAGCAGCATGACTGCGGTGGCCGGGGACGGGGTGCAGCTGAACAACATCACGGTGAAGAACTGGAAGGGCACCGAGGCGAACGGAGCGACCCGACCACCGATCCGAGTTGTGTGTAGTGACACGGCGCCTTGCACGGACTTGACGCTGGAAGATATTGCCATCTGGACCGAAAGCGGCTCGAGTGAACTGTACCTGTGCCGTTCCGCTTACGGATCGGGATACTGTCTGAAGGACAGCTCTTCGCACACATCCTACACCACGACCAGCACTGTCACGGCGGCTCCCTCAGGGTATTCGGCGACAACCATGGCAGCCGACTTGGCGACCGCATTTGGCCTCACTGCTTCCATTCCCATTCCGACCATCCCGACCTCGTTTTATCCCGGGTTGACCCCGTACAGTGCCTTGGCCGGCTAACAAGCGTGAAAGCAAGGTGGGATTGCTGTGTCACCGTCGCAGTAGAAGGAATGTCGGGAGAAGGAGAAGGAGGAGAGATCATTGAGTCGTTGAGATCATGAGCAGGCTGGTAATCGTTACCTCACGATTCCGTAGGGGATTGTACGTAAGTATGTATGTTATATCAATCACAAAGAAGATCCTCCTTCGTATCTCAAGATTTCTTTCATGCAGGACTAGGAAGGAGGAAGGTTGAGGGATTCATGTGAGCTGCAGTCGTCAGTTTCTCAGTCACTCATTGTCCGATCGCGTCATCCCTTCCTGGTCGCTTCTCGCTTACTTACCCTTTTCTTTCTTTCTTTTTTTTTTTTCTTTTCTCTCTCTTTCCCTCCCATCATCGTTCTCTCTCTCTCTCTTTCTCTCCCTCTTTCTCACAGCTTCTTGTTTTCAATCCGATCGGAGAAGAGATTGAGGAAATGGTGAAGTGATTAAGTGGAGAAGAGGTGAAAGTGGAAGCTGCGACGAGAATAAGCTTAATGGGAGTTCCCCGCACATCCTCTCCGCCGACCGACCGACCGACCGACCGACCGAAGTATATCTCAACACTCACCTCCTTCAGACCTTGATATCTTCAACACACCTTTAATCACATCTCATTACATCAATGACCATGACCACGACCATGCCCACGCTCTCCGCCAAGCCCAGCGAGTCACAGCCCTTACAATCCACCAGTCCACTATCCGAGCAGTCTTCCTATCCCGATGACGCCGCAGCGTCCGACTATCGCTTCAAGGCGGACCGGCTGAACCGTGCCATCCAAGAGATCGGCATGGGACGGTATCAATGGCAGCTCTTTGGCGTGATCGGCTTCGGCTGGGCCAGCGACAATCTCTGGCCCATCGTGACCTCGCTGATCCTGGTCCCCGTCTCCTACGAATTCCACGTCGCGCAGCCGCCGTTACTGTCGCTGGCCCAGAACATCGGACTGCTGGCCGGCTCGCTCTTCTGGGGCTTCACCTGCGATGTGTTCGGCCGACGCTGGGCCTTCAACATGACCATTGCCATCACGGCCATCTTCGGCCTGATCGCGGCGGGGTCGCCCACCTTCGCCGCGGTCGGGGTCTTCACGGCGCTGTGGTCTTTCGGCGTGGGCGGCAACCTGCCCGTTGACTCGGCCATCTTCCTCGAATTCCTGCCGGGCTCGCATCAGTACCTGCTGACGGTGCTCTCGCTGAACTGGGCGCTGGCGCAAGTGCTCGCCAACCTCGTCGCCTGGCCGCTGATCGGCAACATGACGTGCGCCTCGGCCGCCAACTGCACCAAATCCACCAACATGGGCTGGCGCTACTTCCTGCTCACGATGGGCGGCATCGCGCTCGTCATGTGCATCGCGCGCTGCGTCTTCTTCACCCTCTACGAATCCCCCAAGTACCTCATGGGCAAGGGCCTGTACGAAGAATCCGTGACGGTCATCCACGAAGTGGCCCGCCGCAACGGCAAGACGACCACGCTCTCCATCGACGATCTCACCGACGAAGACGGAGGCGACCGCTCTCTCTTCGCCAACGACAATAACGACAACGCAACCCCCATCCCGCAGCAACAACAACAGCCAGCACCAGCAAGACCCGACCACCATCACCACCCCCTCCGCTTAGCCGACCACCTCCGCGCGCGCCTCTCCCTACTGAGCCTGACCTCACTCAAAGCACTCTTCGCCTCACGCCAGCGCGCACGCACCACGATCCTAATGATCCTGATCTGGGCGCTGATCGGCCTGGGCTTCCCGCTCTACAACGCCTTCCTGCCCTACCTGCAACAGACGCGCGGGGTGCAATTCGGCGACGGCAGCACGTACCTGACCTACCGCAACTCGCTGATCATCAGCGCGGTGGGGGTGCCCGGCAGCCTGGTGGGCGGGATCATGGTGGAGATCCCGCGGCTGGGCCGCAAGGGCACGCTGGCCGTGGGCGCCGGCTGCACGGGCGCCTTCCTGCTGGCCTCGACCACGGCGCGCTCCTCGGCCGCGCTGCTGGGGTGGAACTGCGCCTACAGCTTCACCAGCAGCCTCCTGTACGCCGTGCTCTACGCCTACACCCCAGAGATCTTCGAGACCCAGTACCGCGGCACCGGCAACGCCCTCGTCGGCGGCGCCAACCGCATCGGCGGCATCCTGGCCCCCGTCATCGCCATCGTCGCCGGCATCCAGACCAGCGTCCCCGTCTACATCAGTGGCGGCATGTTTGTCCTCGCCGGCTTGCTGGTTCTGTGGGTGCCCGTGGAGACGAGAGGGAAGATGAGTTTATAGGAAGGGAGGGGGAAAGCAGGCGCAACATACCTTTTGCTTGTAGATCGTTGAATATAAACTATCCCTGATACAAATTACTCAGGGCAAGCCAAGCCAATAGGACACATTCCGAGGAAGCAAATAGGCACTGTACATCCAGTGGAAAAAACGATCCCACCCCAAAATAATGACCGAGATATCTCAAAACATCACGGATCCCAAGATAATATCCCGAACAATTCCCCGCCCCCTTCCTGCCAATACCACGACAGATGACAGCCTAGTCGACCTCCCCAAACTACAGACAAAGATTCTCAACCACAATGAAGAATAACACAATAAGCTAATTGAAAAAAGAGGGAATAAAAAGACCCGCATTCATGCCGCAAACGGCCATGGTTGAGGCACGCACCGCACCACTGCGGGCACAGGTACCGGTACAGCTACAGTAGTATCACCGGATTCGGAATGTCCGTCCCACCACAGCTTCTTCACCACCTGGCCAGGCAATCCATGAGCCAACTCAGCGGCCTCTTAACTATAAATTTGAGATCTATGATTTTATTGCCATTTTTAATGTCTCATCCCTTTTCTTGACTTTGGTTCTCTGGAATTCGGGGGGTGCGAGCCGCATGTAGCCTGGGGTTTTCTCGGAGGGCTCCGATCCACGGTGGCCGTGGCCGGTAGCCCTAACTGCTACGACTACAATTGCGTAGAGTCTACGGATTCAGAAAGAGAATTTGCAAGACCACTACCTATCATGGAATACGCTCAACCTCAGGAAAGAAGACTGGACGTGAGAACTGGTGTATGTACCACACAACAACTACTTCTCCAAACTATTTACTTATATGAGTATATACAGCTCACTCTATCATACCCACAACGCTATAGACACTGCGAAATCCACAGACGAAAAAAACCAAACGGGTCTATACAGGCTCTCTATAGATGCAAATGAGATGGTATATGCATGGTATATGCAAAACAAGATTAAACACAAGTCATGATCACATCAAGGCCTGTTGAGCTGCTCCTTCCGGTAGAAGAAGAAGAAACCCCAGCTATAAACCGCGTTAGTATAATGTGCGCACCGACTGAAGAGGATGTGAAGACTTACGCTGCCAGAAGTTGGAAGAAAAGCGAGATCCAGAACCAGGCGTTCCCAACCTTGTCAACACTGGTGCCCACGTCGGGCGAAATACCACCTGGTCCAACCTTGTTCGGGGCAAATCCACGCGCAGCCATAGTAGCGATGGAGCCAAAGGCCTGTGCGGCCAAGAGTACAAAACAAACGTGTACTCTGGTCAGAGTTTGCAGGAGGATCATACCAAGTCCAACTTGCTGAATCTCGTCGAGAACACCCAGCCAGAGCCAAATGGCTCGCGAAACAAGCGCACCAGAGGTAAGACTACCAGCCCAAGGGAGATACTTGCCGACATTCGAGGTTCCCCACCAGATTTGGGCCCAGCGGGGAGCACCCAAGCTCAATCCGAAGACAGGGAGTGCCCAGGTATGCTCTTTGCCTAGGTAGCGGAAGAGAAGCATAATAGCGATCCAGAGGACGATAAAGAACCCAATCACAAGGACAACGACTTCCCATGTCTTCGCATGCTGAGAGGACCACAGGAAAGACCAATTGCGACCAGTAGCAGCGGCAAGGAACCAGTTCTGGATGATCACCATGAAAAAGAACCAGAGGACGATGCGGCGCCGGAGGAGCGAGGTGTAGAAGTCGAGGATACGGCTCGGTGCCTGACGGTAGTACTTGGGCAGACCCAGTGCAAGGAGGACACCGATCACAAAGCACAGAGCGGCGATGGGCATCACCACTGCGGTTAGGCGCCAGGTGTTCAGAGCGAGAGTAGAAATGCCAGCGACCTCGACCGTTGTAACCCTTTGACTCCAGTACCAAAGGGCGACGGTGTAAATTTGCTGAATACCCTGAATCATAGCGGCACGGAACATCCAATCCTTGACGGGGACTGCACCCTGATCACCAAAGTTGAGGGCGAAGAAGAGCGAGCCGCTGGAGGACGCGGCAGCATACACACCAGCAGCCACGTTTTGAGCCCATGCGCGACCAAGAGTAGAGGCACCAAACGGCGAAATGCCCATGACCACGAAAGCCATACAATAGATAAACCAGGGAAGACTGAGGACGATCACCGAAGGAACAGTGTAATAGAGGAACCACCAACAGATCGAAGACACGCAGTATATCGCGGCAATGACATACACCTTGGTGGCGGTTTCACCAACCTGACCGGCCAACAAGGTCATTTGCGAGGAGTTCGTCGCGATAATCTGCCCAAGACCAAGGAAGAGAGCGTAAATCGGCCAGTTTCCAATGCGTCGTCTCATGAATCGTTGCAGGAACATCGGGCGGCTGTATCCCAAACGAGCGAGCCATCGGTCAATCTCATCTTCGTTGGAGTTCGGCCCCGCGTCTGAGACACGGTTATACGAGGTGTCCTGGACGAAGTTCTCGGATTTGGGCGAGGTCATGGGTCGGTCTTCGATATGCTTCTTAAGCTGCGCGTCGTTGTACATGTTGAAGAACTTGCGTTCACTCTTCATCAGGTAGGTCTCGATACAATCATCATTGATGGAGTTTTTGTCGTACTTCCTAAGACGCTCCTCAAAGCGCCGAGTGAAGTGGCCCATACTGTCCGTGAAGGTAGGATCGACCTTCTGTAGTTCAAAGACAGGCTGGGTCTCGTTGCCATGGCTGTGGTCGCCCACAACAGAAGGTAGAGACAGAACAGAGACATTTCGAGCATGGGCGAAGGGAGTGGTCTCACTCAAGCCAGGAGACAAAGGCCAGTCAGATGGTGTCGGGAGCGGAGAGGATGCTCGCGAGACCTGGCCAGGTGAGCCCGGCACCCCAAGGTGAGAACCCCGTCGGGGGCCGGCCAGTGAGAGTGAGCTTCCATTTCCGAGTGTCTGTCCGAGTTCCTGCGCCGCCAAAGTGCTATTGACTGCCCTCATCGCCTCGTCGGGAGAGATGTAGTCCGATTGGTGAGTAGCATCGGTTTCATCGTCGAAATCAGTCAGGTCATCGTCCTCCTGCTCAACGATTCTACTGCCGCGTGGCTTGCCAAGAAGTTTCTTGCCTTGACCAGGTCCAGCTCGTCGACCAAGAGAAAGCTTGCGGCCGAGGCCGCTGTTCCTGTTATCATCTGACTGCAATTCCTGTAGTCGAGACTGTGCATTAAGCATGACCTTTCCGGGGGAATTATCCGAGCCTCCGTCGGCCAACCCAGTAAGACTCAGCGTGGAGTTACGGGCACTGGGAGGCATGCTAGGTGTCTCCCAGTAGGTCTGCGATTCCGGCATAGGACCTGCGACGGTGCTCTGATTCTTCTTGTAGTGAATCTGGATCGCGGTCCGTTGCAGTACTTCTAGTTTCTGGATCCATTCGAGGACAGGGAAACGCTGCTTGGCGGAGTTGGCACGCATCTCCTCACGGGTTTCCTGATTCGAGTCGAGCGCAGACTTGATAGCCTTTTTCAATTGATGCAACAAGTGGCGTGTGGCATCCGATTCCACAGTATACCACCAACCTGGCATTTGGCCCAGCCCACCAATGCGAGATCCAATTCCCAGGGCACCCTTTCGACCGAACTCAACAGCAACCAGACCGAAAGGCTCGTCTCGCGATGGAATAAGCGCGAAATCGGCACCCGAAAAGACATAGGGAGGCAGGATAGTGAACTCCGGCTTGGAGAAAACTCTTCCAGGGAACATCTCCATAATCCGCTGCAATTTGGTGGCCGCTAGCTTACCGTAAAGATCGATGGTTGGGCCTACACAAATCAATTGAACATTGGGTCTGGCGGATAGAATGGCCGGCATGACATCTGCGATCAAATCCACACCCTTTTGTTTCGACCATCGGCCCACGAAGACGAGCAAATCAGCGTCACGGTCCTCATTCAGTCCAGCCCATTTCTGCGCCTGCAGCTTGTGCTCAATTCGCTCTTCAGTGGAAAGAAGTGGAGCATCTGCGTTCTCATCCAAGGCAGCTGTGTCAGAAGGATCGGGATTCGGAAGACTGCCAATTTTGTCAAGACTCCAGAAGATCGGGTAACGAGCCCAAGAGCGCTTTCCGTATTTGTTGGACACGCCCACAGCGCCAAACCCGCGTTGATGGAATCGTAGGTAGCTGGCTCCGGTATGAAGAAGGTTGAGCACGTTTCCGAATTGACAGTATTTGGTAGCGACCTCGACGGGAAGATTAAAGACAGAGCAGACTTCCTTCTTCTCTTGCTGGGTTCGCAATGGCCAGAGACCTTGGAATTCGGCATTATGCAGAGACAAACACACGGGGATGGTTTGACTTGGCAGAAGGTACAGAGGCGCCAAGCAGCCGTGGAAGTCGTTAATGTGATAAAGGTTGATCGAGGGAAATCGCTTGATAGTCTCGGCAATACACTGGTTCCAGGCCGAATAGTAAATGGAACTCTCAAGGTCATCCATACGGGGTGGGTAAGGCTCCGCTTTCGTTTGTTGACGGAAGACCGGCGCGTCGAGAAGCACGTAGGTGATATTATCGACAATGTGATACTGGACGTTCACGAGATACGGCTTGTCGAGGATAGTGACGATGAAAGGTTCAGCAGGCGAGTCAGTGGGATAATCGATATCGCCAACGCAAGGAACAACCCAGATCAGGTTCTGGTGCTTCAGATTCGCGGACATGAGCTGCGCCATTACACCAAGACCACCAATCTTAACCTTGATCTTCCAATCCTCAATGTTGTACTCCATGGTAGCGATCAGCACAGTCCGTCGCTCTTCAGGGACACTAGCAATCGCCACGTCCATCGGCCCTGATACGTCAGACATTGCGTGAACTGAGTCGTCGTCACTACCGAGCTTGTCCTTGAGTCGGCGCCAGAAGACTAGCGGCATTGCACCATCCTTGGTAGCCATATTACCGTCGGTGTTAAGTTCGACCCGGTAGAATGTCCGAATAAATAAGTAGACACCCACAAGACCCATAAGAACCGGAACAACCCACAACAGAACGTAGAGCACAAGCTGCGCCCATCCCGATCCAACAGGGAGCAAGTCATATCGGAACGTGGCATCGTTCAAGGAGATGGTCCACCCGAGGTGTGGGAATGGAGGCAAATCAGTGATGTTAATCACGTTGGAAGAGAGATATGATGGAGGAAGCTTCTGCACCACGGACGAGTTGTCGACATCGCCGTAAACCTCGGTCGTATCAGGGATACCATCTTCTCCGATACCCCAGACACTGATCTGTCCCACAGACGGCCACTCGGTAACAAAGTCGTACTTCCAGCGCTGCTCTTTCTTATCGTAACGCATTTTTGCATCTAAACCAGCATCGTAACCATACTGGTTGTATGGACCATTCCACCACAGATGAGGGAATCGGCGAGGCACCCCATCCTCCCAGTCAACATCACCTTCCTGCAGATAAGCACTGCTACCAGTGAGTCTGGAAAAATATTGCACCTGGACGTGCGTTCCCTTCCATTTCTGGTTCTTCGTACCGTCGAATTCGAGTTCCTGGATTGTGGTGTTGCCACCTTCATATGTGGTCCAGTTGGACCAAGTCCGGCCAAAAGTCGTCGAGTAGCGAAACTGATCGGCACCCGCAGCCTCATGCTGCACAATAACATTTCCATTGTCGGACTTTTGCACCAGGGTAGTCGAGTAATTCATCAACGGCGAGATCAAAGGATTGCTCGGAGATCCGACACGGAACAAGAACCGGTCCACGGAATCGGTGTGAGTACCAGAGGTAGTGGAGACATTCTTGACAGTGACCTGATGAACACCATGGTAGACATCAGTCAGCTGAGCAGACCATGTCCAAATCGTGGGGATTTCGCCGACAAAGTTCTCCTTGCTTGTTCGCGCAGTCACATTGGTGCAGGTGACGGTGGACTTGTCCAATGAGGCTGCGACACCCTTGTGTGTCGTGGAATTTAAAGACACTGCTTTCGTGATACCATCGCAGTCCATCTCTTTCGAGTAGCCAAACGAGATGTTGACTGTCTGAGCCGTGTCGTCCATGGAAAGCAAGCGCACGTCGTGACCAGGAATAAACTCGGTTACGGCAGGGCGAGGCTCAATGAAGTCTTCGGCCTCAATGTAGGCACGGTATTCCCAAGGAAGCAGCTTCATGCCCTTGTAACAGCCGTAGTCTTGGCCACTGGGACCATCTTCCAACTCAAGCTCATCGTACGGATAGAAAACATTCTTCAGCTTCGAGCCCGATTTGAATGGAGCCAGCAATGCAGAACTTTTGTTGCTACAGTTTTCGCCGTAGGTCACTGTCTTGTTGTCGTTGTGGTAAACAAGCCAGATTGTATTGTTGGCCCCGTTAGACTCCTTCTGGACTCCTGGGAAGTAGCTTCGCAGCACTGACCAGAGACCAGTGACCGTCGGCGTAGTCGACGATCCAGGCAAATAGATATCCTGGGTGAGCTGGGAGATTGTCTCGAGGTAGAAACCATCATTGGCAACCGGATAGTGCTCACGGACCTCAAACATACGCTTCATGACATTGCGAAGAGGGTGGGCTGGGTTCCGCTGATCGTAAGTGACGGTAATATCATGACACCCGTACAATCCCTTCTCGTTAGGAAAATCGTAGAACTTGGAAGTGTTCAAATTGAAGCAACCGTGAGTCCACCAGGCAGTGTGGTAAGTCATGGGCTGCCGACCAAATAGATAATTCGAGGCTGTGGCATCAAACACGTACATGGCTTGCTCTTCACCCCACAGAACCAGAGGAATTCCAGGAAGCTCCAGTGTGACAATATACAGACCGAGGAGATACTTATCCGTGCCATTTTTGACAGCAGGCCAGCGAAAGTTGTCCTGGTTTGAGACTCCATACATGTGTCGCGGGTCCAGCTCGCCTGTGATTGCGTTGATCATGTCGTTCGTCACCAACATGCCGTTCCAAGCCTCGATAAAATCCGTGGGCAAGTCGAAACCGGCGACCAAGTTACCGTCCATGCCGAGGAAACGAGTCATCGACCGGTAAATTGTGTAATGAAAGGCAGCGGCATCGAGTGCCTGAAGCCCATCGTCTCGAAGAAAGTACTCATCCGACGTATTCGTTAATTTGACGGCGGCTCCTGCTGAGTCCGGTGTCTGGTCAGGCTGACGGCCACGGCCGAGATAGAGACTACCAAAGGTATTTCCAGACGTGATTTCGCCAGGGAGGAAGAAATTCTTCTTTCCATATTTCTTCGCACATTCACGATAGACAGCAGTCATGTCACCGAGTGCATCTAGGGTCGACTGTACAGCTTTATCGAATCGAAACCCGTCAATGTCGAGACTCGCAATCACAATGCAGGAATGCTGGGTGATGACATCGCGGATGGGTTTGTGCCATTCTCTGAGACGGTCCTGCACCGAGGCGAATTTGGTGAGTTGGCGCTTCCAGTCAGGGAAGTTACCAAACGCCTCCAATTCTCCGTACTGGTCAAAGTCACTATTGTAGCAGCCTTTCAGATCCTCGACACCTCCACCTGTCAATGGATATCCAGTCTCGTTCCAGAACCTTGGGTAGTTGCAAGTCTCATTGTAATCGTTTCCGAATTTAAAGTCCGCGTACTGTCTCTCTGAGATATACTCGACTTCGTACTCTTTCGGGTTGAAATCGGCCGAGTCGTTGAGATGGCCTTTGAAACCGATCAAGTTACTCAAGCTGCGAAACGTGAGCTAAAATCCTTGAATGCGAGGGGTCTCGAGGGTGATACTCACGTTGCAAGCGTATTGTCCATAATCACATACATGTCACGGTCATGAATCTCGGTGACGGTCCGTCTCCAGTCCTCGAGTGTGCCGTGGTGCATGTCGAGAAGAGTGGTATCGACTGGGGAATAGCCATCGTAGGCCCAAGGAAGGTTCATCAAGGCGGTTCCAGCGAAGTAGATAGCCTAACCGGTCAGCAACGTCACACGGTATCAAAGGTCTGTGGTTTTCCATACCTTGAACCCCATACCCCGGATGTAGTCCAGCGAATCGATCAAGCCGACCAAGTCGCCGCCATGGCGCATTTGATTCGAGTTCAATACATGTTCGAAGGTGGTTCCGTTAATGTCATCGTTTGCGGGATCACCGTTAGCGATGCGGTCCAGGAAAATCGTATAGACGGGAAAGCGCCAGTTATCTGGCGAGGGATGGTAGTCGTGGCCCGACCATTCTCCCCAGTAATTGATTGGGTGTTCTGCTGATTTGTTTTCATTCAAGTTGTAGTCAACGAGGGATTCATCGTACGGCCAGCAGAATGCAGTGATGCTCAGCAACGATAGGATCAGAATCGCCGAGCGCTGCATTGCCGGGACGAACATCAAGAAAGTGGTCTGCACCGATGATTGCGCGACTCAGGAAGATAAGAATAACACCGAAATTATCCTACATGCCCTGACTCCGGAGAAGGGAACGAACGGCGGGAAGTATAAGCCAGTAGAGAGTAGATATGAGGGAGGAGAAAAAGACGAACAAAACGAGTGACTTGTCGATGAAACCAACAGCAACGCAACAAGGATTATGATGGATTATGGCAGCAAAGGAGAAATCCTATCAAGCGGGCGAGATGGGGGAGAAAAATGGAGCGCAGCTGGGGTGGTTATGCTGGTTGGTGCCTCTCCAACTATGACGACGGCCGCGTTACTGTTCGACGAGGCGACATGAGACATCCGAAACCACCGACCCGCAGTAGGGCCGCGGTGAGGTGGGCAATCCAAGACATCCATCTCACTTTCGCCCATGATGGGTGGCTAAATTAAGAAACGTCATATCAGGATTTCATGATTGGGTGAATTGAGACAAATCTGTTTCTCATGATGGGGGCTTGGTTTTGGCTTCCCACTTTCTCCCTCTCACTTCTGTTGCTGATGGAGGGGCCGGACAGAGTGTGAGAGCGAGAAACCCAGCAATCTCGGGGTCCCGCTATCAGTTCAACCCAGCATTCGGTCCAACCAGATAATTCAGAACCAGTAAATTCCCCATGGAAAAAGTTCTCTCTGTATCAATATCCACTCATGTCGCTTGTCGACCAGTCTGGGTTGTTGTCAAAACCCGGTCGGTTTGAGCCCGCACAGGTTCCATTTGCCGTATCTGGGTTCTCGAGATAAGCGTCGTCACCGACCCTATAGGCAAGAGGTATAAGACTCTAGGTTCTACTACGGACGTCGAGCATTAATTATTCCCGTGTCAGTCTGGAACAGCTGTTGACTTGCTCAAATAAATGACTGCTGGGTTGACAGCTCGCTGGGAGATTGGGATGGACCGAGAGAGCGAGACATGAGCGAAGTTATTTCGAGTGTGGTGACATTGGCGTGAAACAGCCATTTCCCATGTCTTGTCTCGAACTGTTTTTTTTGTGACCGATACTGCAAAGCATTTCGTCTCATGATGCTTGTCTAGGCTAAAACTCTTGTCTTGCTTGGCCAGGTGAAAGACCTCGTGTTCCTAACACTGTGTGAGTGAGGCGCAACATTGTCGTGTTGAAGGCGCCTCTGCAATTCAAGCTATTTGCCACTGCGCTATTATTGTATATCGGTTATCGTGAGTGCGCGCAAGATTGAGAATAGTGCTGCCTCTTTCGCCCCCCGGTAGACTTAGTACGCAGTCCTCCTGGGAAAGAGTGACAGTGGGCAACCGTGCATACATACATACGCACGCAGTCGCGTCGCAAGGTACGGAAGGAACAGCAAGTGCAGATTTTCGATCGGGTTCCTGTGGGGTGGGGGTTGAGGGGACAGGGTGTGATTGTGTGGGAAAGATGGAAAGGAAGTTCCATCACTCGGCATCCCGCGACTCGCCCGCCCCACCTCACTGTAACACTGACCATTCATTAAAGGCGCGGGCAGTTGATTCTCAGGGACCGGAAGAAGTCTCTGAATTTCTGAAAGTTTCTGCTTTGGAACCTGGAACATACCACGGGTCAAAGTGGGCTGGCAGTCCCTCAGCGTCGTGCCCTGTGGCCCGGTGCCGTTGACTAGAATGGCTTGGTTAGTTGATTGATTGAAAAGAGAAAGTGGTTCAAGTGGAAAGTCGGATGTTGGATTGTTAGTTTGTGACTGCCCTGTTGGTTGTTGTTTGCTTCCATGCTTGGTCATTGCCCCACCCGGGATCCATATTAGTCCTGTGTTCCTAGTGTAAGCTAGCTAAGTAACCAGCTCTTGAAATAGAATTACTAGTTAGTTATTAGAATTAGTCTTACTCAGCACTGGCTGGACTGGGACTTTTTCACCCCCCCCCGGCCACCCCCCACCGGCCTATTCGCGTTAGTCAATTAATCACTGCCACTGACATCATCATCACTTGGAAAACAATTGCAGTGTCTGCGGAAAGTTCGGGAACGTCGTGCCTGTGCCTGCGCTGCGGACTGGTACACAGGACATATGTGGTGTGCTGTAGTAAGTAATTGATAATTACTTGCATAGTATGTACATAGTATATGTGTATCCATACAAGTTCTGTCTGTTTTGTGTGTTGCCGTTCTTTGCATACTGCATGCGCATTGGCATATATATCCCCCGGATGCATGTACGTCCTTTGTCATTCTATAGATAAACATGGGATGGTACCATGTGGATGAACTCGGTACTGTGTATAATGAAAAGAGCAAAGAAGAAGAAAAAAAAAAAAAAAAAAAAAAAAAAAAAAAAAAAAAAAAACCACATGCTGCAGCTCGATAGTAACAGCTATGACCCTTCTTCACCTATTCTAGGGCCTCCTCGCCTGAAAGTAGGCAACTTGTAAGCTAGACTCAACTCAAGAAAATCTACTGCAACCAAGAGCTCACGCAATTAAAGACCATGTACCCCCTTCGCGTCAGTCTAACTACATAAATTAATAAGCCAAGCGAGGGAGCATATGCTTCGCTATCGTCATGCCAGGATTACCTACCCTCGGAAGGTCGAACATATCAAAAACAGACACGTGACCTGTCAGGAATGAAACAGCATGAGAGGTTTAAGCTCTCCGCTTCGTATCTGAAATGATGGAGTTGTTCTACTGGAAGTCAATGATACATGTCACTTCCATATGCAGCTGGCTACTGGGACCTGAGCCGACTTGTGCGTTCACTAAAATCAATTGTAACAACAGGAAGCTACCAGAGAATGAGGAGAAAAGACCTTTCGGAAAACCGCCTGACAAGTCGCGTACGTCTTTGCTTCTGGTGCAAAATTTCTAGTTCCCCGGCGTAGTCATTACGGTTGATGGAGAGGGGGAGGCCCGGTGTCACGACCAGCAACCCCGAAGGTATCTGTCTAGAGTTCAGCTGAAGGTTTAGTCTCTGACGTTTCAACTGCCTGAAACCAGATGGGACCTGGCTTTTACTTTGATGAAAGCATTCGATGACTTGATGTCAAAAGACGAAATAATTCAATGAACACTCGACTTGCAGTGGTTGGTAGCTGTCATGGTCCCAGATGGCTGGATTTCCGGGAGGTCTATCCTTAAATCATATTGTTGATTTTAACCTGGTCGAAAGGTCCGTATTGGGCCAGTCAGTGTCAGTATGTGGGTCTGCTTCATGACATTTTCCACTCAATGCAATGAAACGGCTAGAGCGCCATTGATTCAAATGACAGCCACATCCGCAATAGACTATCGTAGTATCGCAATTCTTGGTGACAAGCTGTCGGAAATGATTGACATGTTTGCTAGAGGTAAGCCACACGGCTTGGCTGACAAGTAGATCGGCAAGAACTATGGCTGGGGTGGATGCTTATGGAAATGTCCCCCTCTCGGATGAACCGGAATGATAATAGGTATACTTCTCAATGATATGTTGACAGCAGCAGAATTCACCAGCGCGAATACAAGAGTTGACATTGAAAAGAGAGGTAGTTCATTGATTCGTCACATGAGATGCTGGATTTCGGCCTCTCAACCAGACATTCGCAAGCATAATACCGGATTTTCAATGGAAAACCCGGAATAACCATCGATGGAATTTGGAAGATCCTGCAATGTGGGCAAGTTGCTTTGGATTACGGTGGCACGCTTCGAACTCGGGCTCGTAGTGGCATAACCCCACAAGTATATAGGTTCAATGAAAGCAGGCAGACAAGCAGATTGATACTCGCAAAGATCAACCTGGATTTCATAAGAACTTTACACAATATGGCTCTGGGACCCAAAATTCTTGATCGAAAACTCCGACTGGCATTGGTCCAGCGCCAGCGTGAGGGGAGGCTCATTCAACCAGCTTCCCCAAGCGAAGTGCAAGGCACCATCGACTTTGGATCCAACGATACCCTATCCCTGTCAAGCTCCGGCGCTTTGAGTGGAGCCTTTTTGCACCAGCTTGAGAATCATCCAGATTTCACAGTCGGGAGCAGCAGCACCCGCGTCTTTGAAGGTACCAGGCAGTATCTTGAAGATATTGAGCGTGACCTGGCTATATTCTACAAAGCTGAGAATGCAATGGTATTCGGCTCCGGGTTTGACGCGAATGTGGCCATTTGGTCTGTGATCTCGCAGCCTGGAGACATCGTCATCTTCGATGAACTTATGCATGCCTGTGCTCGTCAGGGAATGAAGAATGGGCGTGCTAAGGCAGTGCCATTTGTGCACAACGACTGTGCCTCCCTCCGGAATTGTCTCGAGAACGCCCGAGAGCGGAACCGCGGCATCACAGAGGGCAAGCAAGTGGTATTTATCTGCTTTGAATCAGTCTACAGCATGGATGGAGACGAGGCTCCCATCCATGAAATCATTAAAATAGCATCCGAATCACTTCCCCTGGGCAATTATGTGCTTGTTATCGATGAAGCCCATTCCAACGGGCTCGTTGGTCCCAACGGATCAGGTTTGATTCGTCAATATGGTCTGGAAGAAAAGTTCACTATCAGGGTCCAGACCTGTGGTAAAGCCCTCGGGGCATCAGGAGGTGAGGTTCTAGCTTCATCTGCAACGCAACCCGCTAAAATACCTGAAGGTGTTGTTTTATGCAACAACACGATCAAGCAAACCTTGCTGAACTATCCCGGCAATGTCATATTCACAACGGCTCCCAGCTTTGTGACAGTTGCAGCCATAAGGGCTGCATATGAGCTACTGGCAAGTGAAGGTGGTGACAGAGTTAGTCAAGAGTCAGATCGATATATGGAATGAGATAAGCTTACCACGATCACAGCGTCGAGCGCAACTGCAGCACAACATCGAGTTTACCTACTGGACTTTGACAAACCACCCACAATGGGAGCAAGCTAAGGACAGAGGCATCATTCGACTTCCAACAGAGACAGGCTGGCACTCTAGGGCATTCAGATCCGCTATCTTCGCACTTGTAACACAGCCGGGCAAGGCGCGCAGCCTGGCGAAGCCCCTACAGCAGGCTAAATTCTGGGTCAATGCAGTCGAGTTTCCGATTGTGCCGAGGAACCTGGACCGGATGCGACTCATGATACATGCTGATAATACCGAGGAGCAAATCAGCGCCGTTGTGCAACTTATTATGAGGTGGGCGATGGGACAAATGGAGTCGGAGACGATGAACTCGGACAGAATGGCACGACTATAGGCGGCAATAATAGAAAGCTCAGGTAGGGTCAGGGATAGGTTATAGGATGTTAGATCCATGATAAGCAGGAGCAGGCGACATGCTCAATCTAAATTTAGTCCCGTGACCTCGCCCGTACAGTACAATGGAATCCGTGATTCCGTCCTTTACCCTTCTTCAACCTCTCTGCAATTGAATTTTTCCGCAACGACGACGACGACAACGACATAGCTCTGAACAAGGCTAGTGCATCCTACCTCTAAACAAAGGAAGAAAGGCCATGCTGTCAAGCGAGGTCTAGCAATCCGGCGTAGGACTGTGGTTGGGTGCAAGCACCGGCAATCATCGGAAGATGACTTCCATGACATCACCCGTTCTCTCCACCATCTCAGATACAGCCCAGTGCCTACTGCTGCGTCGCAAACATGATCCACTTCTTGTGCCACTCCCCTGTCTCTACAGCATCATCATGATGCAAGCTTAGCCCACGTCAGGCCATTGTCTACAAGATGCTGTGGTATAAACCGAGCTCGTTCCTGCCCAGCATTAGCCAAGCTTCTTCCCCAGATTCCTCATACATTCCGCCAAGATCAACCAGCCGCCCATCATGTCTCCCCATCAAACCGATCAGAAAAAGCACCACACTCCCCGACTACACCGGTAAGCCATATCCTTATTACCACAAATAATCCAGCCCAGCCTTTAATCCCCTATGTCTTAGAGTCGGAAAATGGATGCCCTCCACCCTGGACGAGCATCATGAATGGGTCGGAGGTGTTATCGCCCACGTCGACCGCAACAAGCCTGAAGAGCTTCACCCGGTCCTAAAAGAATTCCAAGAACTTATCGAGTCCAACACGAGGGTCTACTTGCTCATGGCCGCCATGTTCGGTGAAATCCCGCGCAACCGGACCTACGCGACGGACCCGACCGGCTGCCCACAGCTACGCGACTACAAGCACATGCTGGAAGTTCTCAACCATCTCATCACTACTGCCCCCTCCTGGAACGATTTCTCCCACCGCGTGGGCCTCGTCGGACTGCCCATCAATGCTATTCTTGACTGGCCTATGGGTACCCCCTCCGGTTACGCCGCCTTCCTAGACCCCGATGTCAATCGAATGCTTAAGAAAGTCCTCAACGCCTGGGGTGAGTTCCTCAAGTCCCCAGAGTCGGCATCCGTCCTCGACGATTCCGCAAACGGCTGGTTTGGCGAGACGGGGAAGTCCGACTTGGTTGAGGTGGCCAACCTAGGCGGCAAGACCGACCACACATTCGAGGAGATGTTCATCTGCGACCCCTCCGCTCCTCACCACGGCTACAAATCTTGGGACGATTTCTTCACGCGCCTCTTCCGGGAGGGAATTCGGCCGGTTGCTGGTCCTGATGACGATAAGATTATCGCCAATTCCTGCGAATCCAAGCCCTACAAGGTCGCGTACAATGTCAAGGCCTGCGACACCTTCTGGATCAAGCACCAACCTTACTCGATCAACGACATGCTTGCCCTCGATCCCCTGGCGGAGCAATTCAACGGCGGCACCGTCTACCAAGCTTTCCTCAGCGCACTGAGCTACCACCGCTGGCACAGCCCCGTCTCCGGCAAGATCGTCAAGGCCTACGTCGTGGACGGCACGTACTACTCTGAGCCCTTGTTCGAGGGCATTGGCGACCCGAACCCCACCGAGAAACACAAGCACGGTATTGATTCGTGCGGTGAGGTCACCTCGCAGGGCTTCCTGACGGCCACTGCCACCCGCGCTATCATGTTCATTGAGTGCGACAACCCAGATATTGGCCTTATGGCCTTCTTGGGTGTGGGCATGTGCGAGGTGTCGACCTGTGATATCACCGTCAAGGAGGGCCAGCATGTCAACAAAGGTGATGAACTCGGCATGTTCCACTTCGGTGGCTCGACGCATTGTCTACTTTTCCGGAAGAGCGTCAATGTTCAGGGCTTCCCCTCGACTGATACGGATCAGAATGTGCCTGTCAGAAGCCAGGTGGCTTACGTTGCTTAATTTTCCTAGCTTCTGAAAATAATACGCATGGAGCCTCTGATTAGCAAGTCTTGTACATACTTGTGGATGTTAATGAGCGATGCTTTACGATACATATGAGGAATTGAGGTACATATTTCGGACCCCGTGTTTTATATGGTATGAGAGCAAATAAGCTCAAGCTATCAGTAGAATAAATGTAAACAAGGCAGATAGATGCCTCAGGTCACCTGGCACGTTTTGATTCTAGTCAAATATGGAAATAGCCTGGCTTGACGGGACTCTGGCTGGTCTTGACGTCACATGCTTTTGCCCAAACGGAGAGGGCATTCTTCTGCAGTGCTAACTGAACTGCTGTTGTCATTCTATGTTTACTCAGATGATTTCTTATTCACGTTTACTCTCTCATATGCAACGACATCGCGAGCTCCCGAAGTCAGTTCCAAACATTGGAATCTACCAACGCAGGAGAACATTAAATTACCCTGAGGCACAGGTGACGATAGCAATGGGTATGTCTTCGGCATGAAAGTCTCGAATCAAGCAACGACGCCAGTATCCCACGCTGCCTATCACTCCACATGGCAGAGCAACTTGCATGAGTTATCTCGACTGAGTTCACCAGTCGGCGTTATTTCCCGTCGAACTGTAGAGCTGTCATGCTATAAAATCTTGTGTGAATCAAGGTTTTGACCCGATTCTTCAGGAATCCTACGGGCCAAAACAAGCCTTGCAAGCCAAGTTCTCATCGCTCTTGTATCGCCACTATGACTTGCTCGGTCATACTCGTGAGCAAAACTCGGATGATTCGGGTGGAGAGAGTAGGTTGGAGGGGTATATCATGGTTCCCTTCACCATCTCTCATTCGAAGCATACAATGTCTCTCCCACAAACACAATGGCAAAAAGACATCCGTACGCTCGCGTCCCGTCCTGCTCTTCGAAGCATTCATGTATAAAGAGCTGACCAGATTAAAGTTACCATGCCGGAAACTATACTCCCATTCACACTACCCTAAAACCCCGGCCCTGTCCGTCTGAAGGCGCGATTCCCGAGGAGTTTCTTGGAGGGCAGTACGTGCGCAACGGAAGCAACCCCCTCCAGGTTGATACCAGTCGAGGCTTTCATTGGTTTGATGGCTATGGAATGCTCACCGGCGGACCAGCACTGCCAACACAAGCTTTGTGCACCATGATGGTCGAGTTTTGGCCACGAACGAGACGGGCCCTCCTATGCGTGTTATCCTGCCATCGCTAAAGACGGTCGGTTGGTTCACTGGTAGTAGAGCGGAAGGAGAGCCTACGGATGAGAAACCTCATCCATACTTTGGCGGACCGGGAGTGGAAGGGTTTTTTAAAGAAATGACAACGGCTCATGTAGGTAGTCATTTCTCCTGATCGGATCAAAAACATGCTCACACAACTCGCCCTATTAGCCCCACGTTGACCCGCAGACCCAAGAGATGTTCCTCTTCCATGCGACCTTCCTAGCTCCATTTGTCACTTACTCAACAGCCAAAAGCTCGTTCAACCAGACGCTCTGTCTCAACCAGCCCGTACCAGGATTTCAGGGAGGTAGGATCATGCATGACTTTGGCGTATCGCGCAAACACACAGTCATGATAGATCTACCAGTGTCATTGGATCCGTTCAATCTTTGTCGGAATCGGCCAGTAGTCGAGTACAACTGGCGTGGCCAGACACGCTTCGGGGTGTTTCCCCGGTACGAACCCGAGAAGGTAGAATGGTACACCACAGCGCCCTGCATGATTATGCACACTGTCAACACCTGGGATGAAGAGACCTTCAATGGAACGCGGGTTCATCTGCTTTTGTGCCGGATGAACAGTGCCGCTCCGCTCTACCATATGGGCGGCTTGGAAGCTCCGAACATAACCATTCCAGAAAGCCCCGAATGCCGCCTGTACTACTATCAATTTCCACCCAACAAGGAGAACCCGAAGCAGATCTCTCACCAGTGGGCATTGTCTGCGATTCCCTTTGAGTTTCCACACGTGCCGCAGCGCCTCCAGATGGCACCGACTCGTTTCGTGTATGGGAACTCGATGCGGACTGGAGACTTTGCGGAAGCTTGTATCAGCAACTTCAAGGTTGAATGTCTTGTGAAAATCGACGTGGCGGCTCTGCTTGCGCGAGGCCTCGCCGATCCTCCGTCGCAGGTGGATGGCTGTGTGGACAAGAGATCTGTCGCCGAGGTTCTCACATCGGATGATCCAAACGATCCCATCAAAGTCTTTACCTTGCCTGATAGATGGTACGCGCAGGAATGCTCGTTTGTTGCTCGCAAGGATGGTCAGTCCGAAGACGATGGGTGGCTCGTCACCTACGTGTACGATGAATCGCAGCTCGACGAAAACGGCGTAGCACCCGAGGATTCACAGAGCGAGCTGTGGATTATTGATGCCTTGGAAATGAAGGAAGTAGTAGCTCGTGTGCTCTTGCCGCAGCGTGTACCGTACGGGATGCATGGTAACTGGTTTCCTGAGGAGCAGGTTCTGGGTCAGCGAGAGGTGGAGCGTTTCCGGAAGTGAGCTGCAGTGAGCCAAAGACGTTTTGAACTCTTAGCATATGCTATACGTATTCATGCTTGTGGGTTGTGTACTCGCGGAATTGTTGGTTGCAAATTGGTATGTTTGTTTGTTTGTTTGATGGTCAGGTACATGGCACCATTCCAAAAACCAATTGCCTCTTTCCACTGCTCTTTGCTCCACCGAGCCATGACACGCCACGTTCATCACTACCTATCTACCATGTATGACTTAGGCTCTCTGCTTTGTTTCCTCGGATAGTCAATCTTCTTGTGTAATCGACTAGGATTTTGTGATGCAGTGCCACGGCTCAGCCCGGACGCCATTCGGCCTGCTTGCGGACCGGAATAGTCATGCCTTGAGCTACACTTCTTTTGAAACGGTAATGGGCCCCTTCAACGTTCCAGTAACGACTGCACTTGGATTGATGGATAGCTAAGAAAGCCAATCTAGAAGAGGGCCGCTTCAAAGACTGCTGCATCTACTTTGCATACTCAATCGAGACGTCGCTCGTTCTAGCATCAACGATCAGCATCTCCTCAATCAGCTCCGCGACAAGAGGGAATTATGATCGTTCCCAGGATATGGGAAGCTGAACGACATTGATACCGTCACCAATCGGTTATCGCACCCAATATCCCAAACAGCTGGATTCCAGGCATAGTGCCTGGACTCCAGTCTTGGTCTAATCCGAATCCGGAGAACCTTGAGATGTGGCGCCATAAACCTTCGAGCCAAGGTGATCTAGCTGTTAAGCTGCTCGGTGTTGAGCTACGTCGATCTCCACAATCCCAACAATTGCTCAGTGGTCTACATGAGTCCAGTGCAAGCACTTGCTTGTCGGTTGTCGGATGTCGCCAGTCCCTCGAGGGGACTCCACTTGCCAAGGATCCGCTATCCAGTTTACTTTGCCGAAAGAACCATACAGGTTGTTCCCCTCGGCTATGGCCTAGCAAAAGAATATTCCATGACAACGCCAAAGACTATGGTTTGCGTTAGCCGGTTCCGCCACATCCTGTTGCTGGGTAGATCCGGCCAATCCGCATTATGTGACTTCATGGTCAATCCAAGGTACCCCGGATTTCGCTTTTAGGTCTCTCTCACCTAGTGTGTCTATGCTAGAAGCCCAGCTTCGCTTCAACTCTGAACCCACTATCGCCTTCTATTGCCGTTCCGATTGCTCCGAGAAATTGAGAGAAAAACATGCACGAGCGCAATGTCCTGGCCAAACTCGGCGGTCTAGCACTATAAAAAGATAGCTGGCGCCCTGACTTTTCCTCGCAGGTCTACATTCAGTGGTTGTAGCCGGATATCCCCAAGATGCAACTTCAAATTCTTGCGGGGACCCTGCTGCTGAGCCGTCAAGCTCGTGCAGTGCCAGCTCCACTAACGACTGGCAAGAGCCATGTCCCCAACATTGACTCTTTGGGTACTCTCCAGGCCTTGAAGTATAACGACCTAGGCCCTCAGAATAATGGTACAGCCGCAGTTCTTGTCCATGATCGTCTCTCGATATTCGAAGCAGAAGCCCGATGCCAATCTATTGGGGAAAAGCTTTACCAAGCGCAGGAGATTTCACTGGTCAATGGCACAGAGCTAGCATACCAGCTCGACTATCTCGTTCATGTGCAAGACGTCCAGTTCGATGAAAAGTTATGGGTTTCTCAGGCTACTCACAACGATTGCCGCGCATTCTCTCTCGAGCATAAGAAGCTTGTATCGGTGTCCTGTGGCTCTAAGTTACCTGCCCTTTGCACATCCAGTGTTGCCCCTACGACGGACCAGGATAGAACAGCTGTGAACTCACCCAAAATCTCCATTG
Source organism: Aspergillus uvarum CBS 121591 (assembly GCF_003184745.1). NCBI lineage: Eukaryota > Fungi > Ascomycota > Eurotiomycetes > Eurotiales > Aspergillaceae > Aspergillus > Aspergillus uvarum. Next base: position 637,674 of record NW_020291299.1, on the reverse strand, counting down.
AATCCGATGGGTATCGCTTGACTGGCTATCGTGACGGACGGTCGTTTCGCTTCTTGGGTATCCCCTTCGCCGATGCTCCAGTGAAAGATCTGCGCTTTGCACCACCGCGCCCATACTCTGGACCCCGTGATATCGATGCAACGAAGATGGCCAACTCCTGCATCCAATCCGTGTCAGGCTTTGGTACTTTGGACAATGGCGGTATATCCGAGGATTGTCTCTACCTAAATGTCTACACCCCTATCCTCCCTGCGAAACCAGCCAAGCACTCTAAGCGCAAGCCTGTTGCAGTCTACCTCTATGGAGGGGCGTTCACTGCGGGGACCTCAGCGATGGTTGACTACGACGGAGGCAATTTCGCCAGCCGCAACGACATTGTTGTCGTCACGCTCAACTATCGCGTCGGCGCCCTAGGCTGGCTCACCATCGGCAACTCAACGACCGGCAACTATGGTGTCCGGGATCAGATCATGGCCCTGAAATGGGTGAAGCAGCACATCAAGGCATTTGGTGGAGATCCTGACCAAGTCACAATCTTTGGCCAGTCTGCAGGTGGCCAGAGTGCGATTGCCTTGCTTTCTTCGTCCGCAGCCCAAGGCCTCTTCAGCGGCGCCATTGTTCAATCTGCCCCTGTTGATCTGCCCTGGTTTACGCGCGGAGTCTATACCGAAATCGTTACTCCTCTCATCTCCAGTGCCGTAGGCTGCAACGGGACCACGTCTGAAAGCGCTCTACTCTCTTGCCTCCGCTCCGTTCCAGCGAGCAGGTACCTTGACAACAGCACAGAGTTCGAGGCAGCCACAGCCGCGAGCGCCAAAGCCCTCGCTACCGGATGGCTACACTCCAGCGACCTCCTCGCATCCATCGAGCCCATCCTCCCAATCGTCGACGACACCGGAAGCGGCGTCATCGACGATCAATTCCACACCCTTCTCTCGGAAGACCGCCTCCCCAACCGTGTCCCCGTCATTTTCACCACCGTGGCCGACGAGGCAGCCCTCTATGTCGACGCCGAAGTCACCCAGAGCATGGGATCTTCCGAAGTGGCCCTGGCGGAAATTTTCAGTCTCGCATACCCTTCCTCGCTGGCCAAAGCCCTGATCGCCTCCGACGCCTTCCCCACGAACCCCAACGCCACCGACAACGTCCGTAATGTCGCCGCCGATGCCCTTACCCACAGCGAATGGACCTGCCCGCAATCCTACCTCTTGAACCTAGCCACCGCGAACACAACCACCAACACCACCCTCCCCAAGAAACAATTCCCCCACCTCTACCAATTCTCCATCCCACAAGGCCACATCCAAACCACCGTCGGCACGCCCGCCATCTGTTCCCCCAACCAGGACAAGAACGCCACCTGCCACTCCTCAGACGTCCTCCTGGTCTGGGGCACGCTGAACAGCAAGACCCAAAACGTCGCCCCTTACTACGGCCCGACGGACATCCAGCACTCGCAGCTCCTGAACGACATCTTCGCCTCATTCTTCCGCTCCCGCAACCCGAACCCCGATGTCGAGGCCCTGCAGCTCCGGGGCCCTGCCTACCGCTACTCGTACGAGACTTTCGGGGCCCGCGGCTACCGCATGCCCGAGTATCACGGGAACGAGGATCGGGTCGTCGCGTCGCTAGGCGTGGTCCCGGGCGTCACGGTGAACCCGGGGCGGACGGCCAAGTGTAGGGTCTTCGAACAGCAGGGATTCACCTTCCAGAAGGCGGAGCTGACTGTTTAGCTTTGCTTTACTGGATATATGTCGGCCTCAAGGTAAATCATATGAAGACTCGAGCAGCGATGGACCTTCGAACGGGGTTGTCAATACTAATGATGTAGATAAGATGATTTGATGTTTAGCTGGTTTAGTCTAGTCAGTGTTACTTGCTTTCCTTAATGCGTGGATGAATGACGATGTATAGTCCTTCTACACTACTCTCGCCACGTACAATAGAGATTACGGTGGATCTCAGCAGATAACTATAGGTTTTTGCTACAACAGACAGTAAACTCCTCGCTTGGGTGATTATATAGCAGAAAAAGGGCCTCGGAGGTGAGATTTTTTAAGATAGTCGCAAACTAGTTGCGAACAGCGAGAAGTAATTATATAGAGTCTTTACCACCATTTATGAGTATAAAACCCTAAGAAGCTATGTACAACTGTGCGCAACTATAATTGAGTAGGTTGTTACCAGTAACCTGACCTGACTACTAGCAACTAGCCTGAAATTATATATGGGTTCAATCAATGGAAGTTGAAAATATACATAATCGGCCTCATAAGGTAGTGAGTTCGAATATAAGTTGAACATGCATTACAACTCTAACAAGCAATACGATGGTTGATAATGGCTCTAGACTGGCTACTAAATAATGGTTAACGTAAGTAGTAGTTGCAACTATCAGCAACCAGGATAATAATATCCAAGTACCGAGTCTAACCCCCTTTCTACTACGTAGGCATCCACGATCGCTATCTGCCGCCTGCTGGGAGGCACAACTCCGTACATCACTATTTATAGTTAACATTTCCCTTACACCCATAAAACAGCGCAGCGCCATGCTATATGTCTTCGGGCATAATCTCATATTATCTACTATGCTATGTCCCATGACCGTTTGATAGAGTGTAATCTAACAAGTCTCGGAGCCCTTTTCTAGTCTTGCAGATTTCATAAGCTTATACTGTCGTAACGTCGTGATATCATAGAAGTGGTGGGTCTTCTCCAGCTCAGCGCGGGAAGAGAGAGAACGAGCGGATATGTATAGCAAAATATTACCAAGCGCCCCCTTGAAGAACCAGACAAGCCTAAATGCTCTATTACCCAGAAACCGAAACTGAAAAAATATGACTCTTTGCCATTCGCCAATGCGAATGTCAATGTCAGTATTGCTATGCCTGGCAATGCTCATCGTCTTAGATGATGGCAGATGAAGGCTGGACTAGAGAAGGAGATGGAGTAATGTTAGTAGATTCTGAATATAGCCGTGGTTAATCGTGGAGGATCAAGGCCACTGCTCAAAATTACACCGTCAAATAGAAAACCGACACTCGTCGGACGGGAAGATAATATCTGAGTTGCGGACCACCGTTTTCTTTATCGATCATACATAGACCGTCTCGATCGAACAGGATATTCCATTTCTGGCATACCCACTGGGATGCCCCTCGTGGGCGGTGGAACAGGGTTGGCCCATCTCGGTGACCGGTATGCTCCTCCATCATCTCTCCCAGAATAACGCGCCGTGTGGTCGGAGACACCGGGGTTAGGGTATCCTGGATTTGCATTGGACGCTCGGTAGCCTCGACGGGTCTCGTCGACAGGGACGCGCATGTCACTGTCAGGGTGGGCACGTCCGACGTACGGGTGGTTAACGTTCATATTCACATAACGAGGTGGCGGTGGTGGATGCGCATGAGAACGAGGATGGGGATATCGAGGTAGTTCCTGGTTGATCGGCATGACGGGAGGGTCGTTGAAGGCAGACTCGTAGAATATAGGGCCCGGGGTCCGGGGATGCATGATTGGCTCTTCGGCGTATGCACGTGCCGGGCGGGTTCTGCGACCCCCATCGGAGTCATATGGTCGCCCTGAGTGACAGTTTGATGTCTCGCGGTGGGTATAGGTTCGTCGCTGCGCTTCAGGAGAGAGATCACGCGGGGGTTTCCGTGCATACGCTTCATGTGAATGCCGACGGGCATGGGAGCTGTGCGAATGCGAGGGACGCAGGTGACGGCTGTTATAACGGTTGGCCGCCTCTTGTGCTGCAGCTATTGAATCCTCTGAGGAGGCATCTGAGGGATTATGTCCCGGCACAGTTGTTGGACTGACTGGGCGTGAGAAGGTGGGCCCGCGCTCTCGTCCTTGGGCCTTCGGAGATGACTTCGCCCACATTGGTGGCGAGGGCGCCCGGGGTGAGGGCGACGCGAATTCTGGGGGAGGTGGCGGTGGACTGAAATAAGTGGACTGTACTCGACGCGTCGATGAGCTGGGAACCTCCCCGCTGCGGCGCCTTTGATGACGGCTCGAAGGTGCTGGTTCTTCCGGAGTGACATGGGCCCGTTGCGCAGTTGTCTTACGGCGACTTGGGAACGTCTTTTTCTCCTTAGGGGACGGAGCCTCGTCCTTCTGGTGGTTGCTGAATTGAGAGTGGTAGGTACCAAAACTCGGAGGCGATGCACGGAGAATGTTCTTCTTCACATAGTCCATCTCAAAACGTCGGCTGACTGTCTCGTGCCACTCCACCATTTCTGGGTCTGGCGATTTGGGGAAGGCTCCGCGGGGAATCGTCTTCGGAAATGTGCCGCCGCTAGGATTTTCAATATCCCAGAGCTCAACCGCATTCTGAAGGTATCGGCAATGTTCGTCCGGGTCTAGAAGCAATTGGATTGTTTGCCATCGTACGAAGCCGTTGGGTTGTAGAGCGGGGATTGCGGGGGGTTTGTATGCATCGTTCGTGGGTTGGATACTGTGGAAGCAGCCGAGGCGCTGGTAGATAAAGGAGAGAGCAGAGGGCTTTGTTTGGAGAAAGAGCACGTCGTAATTTCCGCCGACCTTGCGATAGAAAGAGGCCAGGCGTTCGGGCGTGAGATCAGCCGTTGCGTAATCGTCGAAAGACGACTATTGAGAAGCCAAGAATTCAGCTTTTGTTTCCCGGTCGCATACAGTGTCTCGAGCTCCGACTTACAATTTTATGAGCAATTTCTAAACAGAGCTGTTCAAGGAGCGGGGCTGGACTCTTGTCCGAGTTGATCAACACTCCCCAGAAACTCGCGCCCGGATCATGGGCGGAACACATGGCCTAGCTACTGGGATTGGGCGCACGGGAAGGACATCTGGCAGCAGCAGCAGCAGCAGCAGCAGCGAAACAATGAGCGGAGCATCGATGGGACCGATGAGGTAGAAGAATGGGGAAGGAAACCAAGCGGGAGGGGCAAGGCTGAAGAGGGAAGTTCAGCAGACTGAACGACAAGATGCGTGTGTGCGTGAGTGAGCGAGGGAGGGAGTGATGCTGCAGGCCCGCCAGCAGCACCTTGCGATCCGCCTGGCGCATTGAATCCGGTTTAGTGCGCAGTCAGTCAATTCAAAATGACAGGCAACGCCCGGGCGGTCAGGCACCCATTCGCTGATGCTCCACTGCGGGGGAGCCCAAAAGAGAGAATGTGGTTCAGTGCTGTTGTTTGTTGGCACTGGCAACTCAATCCGCCTCATCTGTAGAGAACGCGAAACGAATCGAATGAGGGTGGAGACGGAGGGATTTGACGCTGGACGAGAGCCGATGCAAACCAGATCCATGATGCTGCATGAAGCCCAGTTGGGGAGAACTAGCACAAGCCAGCCAGTCGAGATTCTCCGTATACATACCGTACAGTAGATAGTAACGTTGTACCACAACACCTGGATGAAGGGACTAACTAGACTAACAAACCCGAATGAGTGGTGAATGCTTCCCCCGCAGGTGACTGGCCAGACAAGCAGCGAAAGGGGAGGAGTAGCGAAGGGAATACTGACGGACATTCCACGGCTGTATCACCATGCGTCATCCATCATTTTTTGCTTTTGTTTTGTCTTTTTGTCTTTTGCTGCGTAAACTTTGCCTCGAGGGCTTCTTCATGCTTGGTGGATGAGCAAGAGAGGAGAAGGGAGAGAGAGAGGGTTTATGGGAGAGAAGAAGTGGGGAAGAATGGTGAATTTGGGGAGACTTTGGGGATCGGCTTCTCAACCATGATTCCGGTTCATCTTGACACCTGAGGCATCAATTTCCATCCACCTTCCACAATCAAGTCAACTTACCATCTACGAGTACACCACAGGTACAGCACAACATATAATTGGAATAATGACTACTTCACGATATCTGGTCATCAGAGTGCACGAGACTGAGGGTGTTACGGAGGACGCAGGTACCTCACAGGCGCATAAGTTACATCACATGCCTCAGCCAGGGGTCAGTCAGTCAGTCAGTCAATCAACTAATTAACTAACTACTCTACTGTATATATATACGGATGCTGTTAAATGGAGCGAGATCACCGCGTGTTCATCCGTCTGGGTTAGTGGCTGCCAATGATCCACCCGAACAAGATGCATAGTTCGCCCCTGTGGCACTCGCAGACCCTTGGATCAGAAGATCAGTGGGCTGACTGGGTCAAGGAGAGTCAATCAATAATGATAATCATAATAACTGTATGGAATACTGTACAGTATGTAGGTACATGCTAACTACCAGGTAACTTACCTAGTACTTTATAGTGTCCACGATGTACTCCGTACACACATAGCTACATCACGCTATTCTTAGGTTGTGTTGTGCAGATGAAGACTTGGGAATTGCTCATTCCTACCTTCCGCGAATTACGTGTATTATTACCCATTCCTAGTCTCTGATTGGTCACAATCATCGTCAGATTGAAATCTCGAAACAATAGTTAGGAGGAGGTAACACTGCAATGGACATTCATTGCATTCCTCCTGCCATTCCCGTCTGGAACCATAAAATTCCGAGTAACGGGGGTCATTGTTTGGATGCCCTCCCCTAAGTAAACAACAATGTGGTCGCCTGGTCTCGCTCCCATGCCTCTCATACCCAATCTCTATTCTACTCCTACATGACCCTTCTGTTTGTCCTTCATTGTAACTACGAGCTCCAACTTGACCGACCAACGCCTCTCCTTTCCCCATCCTTAGATTCTTGCTTCTTTTCTGCTGTGTTTGCTTGCAGAGCTCGCGTAGACCAGCAGCTCGAAGCTCTTTCCAAGGGGCAGTGACCAGGTATGTTCTTTCCTCGTAGCTGCTGAAGCTCATACTGATTATGCGCTACAGGTCGACCATTGGCCCCGTCCTCTCGTTCGTCATTTGACCTTGCTTGCCTTCCGACCGTCGACCTGTTGAGTATACCACGCTTCAAGCCCATGTCTGCCGATCAATAAACGAAAGATGGCTCAAAATCGGGACCCAGCGTTCTGGCGACGCTTTTCCCTGGCCATCCACCTGGATGAAGAATCCAAGGCTTCCACCCCAGAAAAGGAAGTCACCCTATGGTCGTATGTTGTCTCACTGCTACCATTTCAAGCTCACGACGAGTCTTGTTGCTGGTCTCGTATGCTGATCATCCGGTTCTCACAGGGATAATTGGATCAAGGGCCAGGAAAGGAAACGCAAACGAACCATCCTCTGCGGCTTCCTGATATTCTTCCTCATTGCGCTGTTCGTGGTTGGCGTTATCGTGGTGGTCGTTTGGCTCAATGCTCATCACTGGCTACGGGACACGCCGAGATCAGCTTGATGTAGCGGCAGATAAGGGGTTGGGGTTAAGGATCTTGGTCGAGGGAAGAGGTATCTTGTGGATATGTGTTTCTAGCTAGGCATGAATGAGCGGGCCTCATTTCGGTTATATTTTCATATTCTCTCGTTCTTTCAACGGCGGGCTGGGGCTGGTCTTGTTGCAATATCCCCAAATAGCTGACAACCGTTGTTCTGATAAATACCAATCTGATGAATGTCGCATTCAGATGTCGTTGCTTTTGTTTTCAGTGTAATCCCCTGTTGGTGATTCTTGAAGAAGGGAAATGCTCAGACTGTATAGCAGTGGAAAGTCCAGCCGCGTGTTTATTCAAATCGAGTCCACGCATGGACTTTCCCAATCTGGCATTCCTGGCGCCGGCTGCCGGCATCTTATCGGTCATTTCTACTACGTAGCTCGGGTGTGCCAGTTGTCCCTTCAGCAGCTCATGATCTGGATTCTGCACACTGCCATATGTGCTTGTTAACCATGCCGGTCAAGATTGAGCTCCAAATCGCGGTGCTCGCGTCATACATATGCATACAGCCCAAGATCAATATCAGGCCTGGGATGGACAGGTCAACGGGGAGTCTGGAGCGCAAGCCGTATCCGAGCTTTGGGCGGTCCCCACGCTTATCGGCGGGACCCGCGCGCGGGCTTATCGCTACGATGTCTCCGCATCTCCTCCGTCCTTCCCCGCAATAATAAAAGGCCGCCCTTCCCATCCTCCTTGCTTTCACTCTTTGATTCTACCCTTCGTTTTCGTTCTATTCAACTTGGAAGTACACTCTTCCTTTCTCGTAGACTCTGCGACGGAAAGAGTCTTCGTTTCATCATGCTTCCCCCATTCGATTACTTCACATACCGTCGTCTCCGGTAAGTCCGTCATGCCTCTTCACGAGGTCAGGAGTACAGTACACACTCACTACTTGCTGTGTGAATCACCGCGCATTGGCTTTGGTACTAATTGCATGGCAGGGATTTCAAGCGGAGGGAGCGAGCAGCAAGATTCGCGTCACTGCCGGCAGAATATCACGCCCCTTTCACCGCGATTGATAAGGTTATTATCAACAAACCCATACAAGAGCTGGTGGATGAGGTGCACGCTGAATCCGTATCACCCCTCGATGTTCTCCGCACCTACGGCAAAGTAGCCGTCAAAGCCCATGAAAAGACCAATTGTGTCACAGAACTCCTTCTGCCTGAAGCTGAAACATGGGTCCAGTCGGAAGTCAACCTCCAAGGACCGTTGGCGGGAATTCCCGTCTCGCTGAAGGATTCCCTTCAGATCAAAGGGTTTGATACCACTCTGGGATACACCAAGTATGCGTGCAAGCCATACAAGGAAGATGGACCGATGACCAAGCTTTTAAAAGACGCTGGTATAACCTTCCTCGACGGAACTGCTGCTGCACGCCATGGCTAACATCTCTAGGGGCTGTGCCTTACGCCAAGACCGCGTTGCCTGTGACCCTGTTGTCCTTTGAGTCAGCCAACGCTCTTTGGGGCCCGTGCCTCAACCCTCATGTTCCCGACTACTCTCCTGGCGGTTCCACTGGGGGTGAAGGTGCTTTGTTGGCGTTGGGCGGCCGCATTGGTATCGGATCTGATGTTGCCGGCTCCGTTCGAGTCCCGGCAGCCTGGAGTGGTATTTATTCCCTGCGCTGCAGTACTGGCCGGTGGCCGAAGGTTGGCGTTCACACCAGCATGGCCGGCCAAGAAGGCATTCCCAGTGTCTTCAGTCCTATGGCTCGGACCTTGAACGACCTGACCTACTTTACAAAGGCTATTGTGGGGATGGAGCCATGGAAGTATGATTACACGGTTCATCCCATTCATTGGCGGGAGAAGGAGGAAGCAGAAGCTCAGACTAGGAAGCTTCGAATCGGATTGATGACTAGTGATGGTGAGTGGATCGGCATGGCCACCCGAACCAACCAGGCTGACACTGGCTAACCACACATAGGCGTCATTCCCCCTACCCCGGCCATTGCGCGTGCCCTGTCGACGACAACCGCTGCTCTTGTTGCGGCCGGCCACACAGTTTCGGAGATCAAGCCACCAGTCACGGCAGACCCGTTCACAGGGCTTCACCTAGCCTCGCAGCTCCTGAACTCTGATGGTTGCGTCACTTTCAACTCGCATCTGCACAGTTTCGAACCCTCCGACCCGGGCGCAGATCAACTTACCCGGATTTCTAACTTGCCCCGTCCCCTGCGGTACCTTTACTACCTCTGGGTGCGCTACATCCGCCGCGACGTCCAGTGGGCTAAATTGATCCGTACTTTTGGCCCCAAATCAGCAGCTGAGCTCTGGAAGCTCACCGCGCAGCGCGAATCCTTCCGTGCCACCTGGCACGCCTGGTGGGATGGCGCGACACAGCAGTACGATTTCATCTTGTGCCCTGTAAACGCCACTCCGGCTCTACCACACAAAGCCATGCACGATGCGGTTTCATCTTGTGGATACACCTTCCTCTGGAACCTGCTGGACTACACGGCGGGTGTTATGCCTGTGTCGCACGTCGATGCGAAAAAGGATGCTCTACCAGGACCGTACAAGAAGGTTCTCAAGCAGCTGGGAGCTGACGGTGCACTCTCTCGCGGTGCTTGGAAGCACTACGATGCTACCAAGATGGCAGGATTGCCGACGGCGGTGCAGGTAGTCGGTCGTCGCTGGCAGGAGGAGAAGGTCCTTGGATATATGGCGGCGGTTGAGGCGGCGCTGGACCAGTACCAGGATCCATTGACCGACGAGGGCGGACGATACCCCTTGATCGAGTTGGACTGAGTTTCTGGTGTTTGGTTACATGCTTTAGAGAGACTATCCGTGAATTGGTGGATCTCATTCAAGCCCTCGTTGTACTTATTCCTGTTGTAGAGCGAACCATAAGATGAACGATTTTTCTCTTCTTTACGCACATACGACGACGAATCCTTGCATGCTCCTTGGCATGTACTGAAAACTGGCTGATAGATCTTGTTGCTTGTCGTACACATGTGCATGTGAACATGGGTTCCTTCGTATGGATCGCAAGGTAGCTGCCTTGGTAACTTTGACATCTCGTTTCCCGACCATGGATCACTTGTCGGCTTGTCCTTTTGCCACCCGTCATATTACTCTATTTGTTAGTTGATTGGAATGAAGTCAATCACTGGTCTGTGACAGTCCGAGCGACGACCAATGGGCGCAGTAGCAGCGTCAGATGCTGTTATTAGTTGATGATTGTCAAGATTCCAATCTGACCCTAGACTCCTAAGACCTTTAGGCCCTAGACAACAGACTGAGGGTCGAGAAGAAGCGAACGGAGAGTAGCGAGCTGAGTATCGGGAATGACACTGTTTTCTCTCTTGAGCCCCGCATCAACCGATGGCTCCGCGGAGTCCAGACCCTGGGATGAAGAAAAATGACCCGAACGATTTAAAGAACCAGGGAATGAATGCGAGAGACGGGTACAATTGATTCTTTCAAGTGGGAGGGGACTTGAGACTCAAACAAGAAGATTTGAGGAGAAGAGTTTGAATGAAATGCGAGGATGTAACCATGAAAGATATTTTTGATTCAATCATCTTTTCTCTGCTCTCTGTCTCTGTCTCCCTCTTTCTCTCTCGCTCTCTTTTTCTTCTTTTTTTTTTTCCCCCACTCTCTGTCTGTCTCTGTCTCGTTTCTTTTTTCTCTAACTTTGATCTTGTCTTAATCTTGTTTTCATTCTAGTGTGTTGAACGTTGTGGTTTCTGTCGATAAGCCTATTCATTGGGCCTTGAGTTTTGTGGCAGAGCTTAATTCTGGAAGGATCATTTGAGAAAGGCTGAAATTGTGGATGTGGACGTGGATTGGGACGTGGATGTGGACGTGGATGTGGACGTGGATGTGGTTGTTCTTGAACTAAGAAGAAGAAGAGAAGAAGAAGAAGAAGATCGGGCGATCGTCACTGGGAGATCCTGCCGCTTTCTGCTTGGCTGCTTCTTCTTCTTCTTCTTCCTCTTCGGCTTCTGTCTTGCTTCCCTTTAGCCGTTTCCCTCTCCCTTTCCCTCTCCCTCTCCCTCTCTCATTTCTCACTTTCTCACTCTCTCCCCTCTTCCTTCTTCCTGCTTCTCTTCCTTAGCTCAATTCCAACGCCCATTCCCTTTACCTCGTCTTCTTCTACTTCTTCCCTCTTCCTCTTCTTCTTCCTCTTCCCCTTCACCTTCTCTTCCTCTCCTTTTCCCCCTCCCCCTCCCCTCCCCCTCCTCCCTCCTCCTTGACATCTTTTGTTGTGAGACCCTCCTTCGCTCTTTACTTTCAGTCATTCCGTCAGAGCTCCTCTACATCCCAACACCGCCTGCAGAATTCGTTTTCCCGCTGCCCGATCTAGACCCTCGCCAATCACCACAGTATTCGCCCCTCCCCTCCACACTTTTCCTTCCTGCTCTCCGGGTCTCCGTCTCGGTCATCGGTCTCGATCTCGATCTCGATCCAACCTTCGTCCTAGCCTCACCCTCTCATCACCTGTCTTGCAAAACTTTTGCCCTGTGGCGCTACTATCAAAAAAAAAAAAAAATCAAATTGCCGTCGATACCCGTGTACACTTACCTAGTTGGAGCTACAGGATGCTGTTCCTGGCTTCGGCTTTGAACTGCGGTCTCTGTCAATACCTCTCTTGACCTCGGAGAAATGACTTCCACCAAACGTGCCACCTCTGGACGCAAAAGGGACGCCATTCACTTCGTCAATGCGCGTCCAACGTCTGAAAATGAGCGCTTGAAGATCCAGCGCTTGGTCCGCGCCCATGTGGGCAAATGGATCTCGGACCAGACCAAGGATCGTTCGACCGTCTCTGACGGTCCAACGCCCAGCGCTGGCTGCAACCCCGACGCCGGCGCCAACACCACCACCAGCAGTCGCAGTGCTACTCGTCAGTCCACCTCCTCTAGCGAAGGGTCGGCGATATATTTCGATCAGACCGGTTCGGAATCACAATATGCGACGCCTCCAGCCACTTCTCCGCTCTGCTCCTCCGCGTCATCCTCCCCGTCGCCCCCGCCTCATCTTCCTGGTCACTTTGTGCATGATTCATTACCTGCAACCCAGTTCAAGGCCTCGAATCCCGTCCATCAGCAACTCCTCCGATCATCGTCCCGAAGTCCGGTGGATTATATAATGAACGATGTCGAGCGACCCAATCCGGACAAATTCCCTTGGCCGTCTCCACAGGAGTCGCGATCCGGGTTGTCAGATACACGGAAAAGCTCTTCAGGGTCGGATGAGGTATCTCAAGCATTGACAATGACTTCGTCATATTCATGTCTCGCCCCGAGCTATGTCGATACCTTCGGCGCGGGTCGATTCGACCCGTTCCAAACACATCCTATGAACCTATTGAACATGGGGAAAAATGAAGTTGTCGCCTCTGAATATTATTGTTCGTGAGTCTTGCAGTACCTATACGTTCACCAAACTAACTTTTTCATTATAGGCCTTGAGGTCCTGTGGCCCGGCCTCACCCCCGTTTCACCCGGCAATGACGCGAGTCCGGCTAGCACCAATTGGTTTCCACTATCGTTATCCGATCCGACCTTGTTCACGGCGTTTGTCTTCGGTTCACTATCTCACAAGAGAGTCCAATGGCTGAAAGGCACGATTCCGCACCATGCTTTCCTACCCTCCGAGGAGCAAATGCTGCAGCTATGCGAGGCAGAAACCATCCGGAATGTGACGCGGGAGGTCAGCGATCCCACTCGGGCAATGTGCGATGCGGTTATTCTGAGTGTCATTTGCATGGCACACAACGTCGCCAACAACGAGCATATCAAGGGCCAGAAGCTGCCCTTTACCGCTCCGATGCAACGCCTGCAGTGGTTGGACATCTACAGCAGTCTTCCGCCTAACCTGGTGCATATCAAAGGTCTAATTCAGATGGTCCAGATGCGTGGAGGTCTTGAGAACCTGACTCTTCCTGGACTCGCACCTACTTTATGTTTCTCCGATCTCGTCACTTGCAGCACGTTCCTCTTGCCGCCTGTATTCGATTTCATGCCCTTGCGCAGAGAGCGGATAGGTCTCACAATGCAAGATATGCTGGGTTACAGCATGATCGATGTCGAGCGTCGGTTTGGTCCTCTGCGGGAGATTGGCTTGACATCGGACATGCTGGAGGTATTCTACGCCATGCAGGCTTATATCAAACTTATTGAGGCCCACGTTACAACGCAGCACAACAACCCTGACTATTCGCTTCTATCCGATCAACGAAATCGGGTGCATTACAACCTCCTTTCTCTCCCTGCAGTGAGCCAATTTGACAGGTTTGCGAATTACCAACCCCATGAGGTCATGTATGAGATTTGCCGGCTGGCCGGTCTCATCTTCGGTGTCGGCGTGGTGCTACCGCTCCAAGCTCAGAGTGCACCGCTCTCTCAACTTGCCAAGCTCATCCAGGAAGCCTTGCACATCTCCAAAGCGCCCTTCTCCTGGGACCATCCACAGGCTCGTATCGCTCTCTTCTGGGTGTTGATCCTCGGCGGTATCGCTGCGGAAGACCAGCCCGAACGCGCCTGGTATGTTGAGCTCATCAGTCAAGTGGCCGGAAGCCATGGCATCCACACCTGGGACGAAGCACGAAAGGTCCTACGTGTGATGCTCTGGTACGACCGGGCCTGTGAGCGCGGGGGTCGCAAACTGTGGCTTGAAGTGAAGAAATCTGGCCCCTCATCATCCTGAATCACCGGGACTCTTCCCAAGCATGCACCTATCCCACAACCCTCTCCTCCCGGCTCCTACACCCCCACGTCCATCAATATGTTCACCGTCCGCATCATTGGCTCAACATGAACCCTTGACCATGATCACCGCTCTCCTCCCAAAGCCAGACCGAACGCGGAGGAAGCCGGACCAACAGAACCTGCCCTCGCTACCCCCCATCCTGAACTGTAGGTATATTATACGACTTTACGAAGGTTACGACGCAGCCAACGACCATGGCGAAAAGCATAAGTGCGCAAAAAAAAAGAGAATATCTCAGCGCAACATTGCTATCGACCTCTTACCCCTCCATTTTGACATAACCACTAGTTCTTTCAGCCGCCTTATTTTTATTTTTTTCTCTTCCCAACTGTCTCTTCTATCGCTGTGACAGAATTTCAACCTCTTTTTTATAATTCATACGTGGAACTGTGATATATAGATATATTCAATCGACCTAATCTGAAAACCCTCGGAAATTTGATGACCGAGTGATTCTTAATAATGCTGCTGGTTGCATTCTTTATAGAAATCATGTACAATGTTTAAGCGATAAGAATCTGGACTAAAACTACATCTCTGGGGGAAGAACTAATGCTGCAGATGTACGCTGTGTGACCATGCACCGGGCCAAACTGAAGGGCGAAAAGCCAAAAATATATAAAACTGGTCGGATTCTGTCCTGTAGTGAGTGAAACATCAAGTTCGTCAATTTTCAGGGTCTAGTGCCCCCGTACGAAGTAGATGTGTCATTGCCTTGCCGGAGCAGGGGTTCGCGTTCACCTTGCTGCTGCTGGTGACGGCCCCAGTCCCTTGTGTCCACGCCGTCATGGATGCCGGGAACGCTGAGACCACTCTCGGCGACCTCCGTGGTTCCATTCGCGGCGGGAGCTGTGGGATTCGTGGCGGCAGCGCCGGCCTTCCCGCGGTTAGCCGCCATCCGGCGGGCTTGCCAGCTGACGAAGATGACCAGGGCCACGCCGACCAGGAAGGTGGTGATGGTCAGCAGGGCATTGACGGGGGTGGGGTCGCGGTCGAAGACGGTGAAAGTCAGGGCGTCGAGGCCGGCCTGCGCGAAGTTGCCCAGGCCGGCGAGGCAGATGATCAGCCCGTAGACCTTGCCGAAGGTCTGGAAGCCGAAGACCTTGGCGGCGTAGTCGGAGACGGCGGTGTAGTAGAAGGGGCGGTAGAGGACGAAGAGGGCGATGTTGCCGTAGCCCGCTGCCTCCGTGGGGATGCAGCCCAGGATGCCGATCAGGGTGGCGGTCGTGACGAGGGTGAGCAGCACCAAGGGGGTGCGGGCAGAGTCGAGGATGGTGCCGATGAAGGGAACGGAGATGAGGCCGCCCAGCGGGAGGAGGACGTCGAAGGTGGAGTTGAGGGTCGCGGCCAGGTCTGGGGACTGGAGGAGGTAGGTGTATTGCTGGCGGATCGTGGCGACAAAGTAGTTGATGCGGAGCATCTGCAGGATGGTGAAGAGGGTGATGAGGATGAACCAAGGGGTGCGGATCTGCGTGAGCGCCGAGGCGCCATGAAGGGCGCCCCAAACGCCGCCGGCGGTGTGGGGCTTGTCAGACTGGGGCATGGTGCTTGGCTCGGGGGTGGTGGGGATGGGGATGGGTTCGGGGGAGAGCGGGCGTTCAAGCGGGGAGGCGTCATCGTAGGATTGTGGTTGGAGGGTGGGGGAAGAGAGAAGGTCTTGGATTTGGCTGACAACGTTCTGACGGTGCATACGACGGTCGTTCCGTTGGCGTTCACCTTCATTGCGGTCCTGGATGGCGTTGTCGACGTGGTCCGTGGCTTCGGCTGCAATGTGAGCATGCGCTTCCTGCACAAGTTCACCGGCCGTCTTATAAGAGGTTGTGGGCATTATGGTGAGCTGGGCAGTGATGATAAAAATCGGGACAATGAGATAGATCAGGAAGAACCTGGTCGAGCTGAATGACCCGTTTGTGCTCTCGTTGAGAAGCCGAAATATAAGGAAGAGGGCGCTGGAGGCATCAAAGGCGCCTGTCAAAGTTGATAGGATAAGGCCCGAGCGGGCAGGGAAGGTGTTCGACAGGTGGAACGATGAGATGAAGACAAATGGTCCACCTAGGGAAAGGAACAGGTATCCAGGCATGTATCCGTCAAAGGGAAGCTGGTCGGAGAGTCCAAATAGTAGGGAGCCCAGTATAAGAGAAATGCTGCCAATGATGCCGCAGACGCGCGGGCCGTATGTATCGAGAATTGTTCCTACTGGTAAAGCAAAGACGTTGGTTGCAACTGCAGCGATGGTGAACATCAGATTCAACCTGCAGACAACGTTAGCTGGGTCTGCCAACAGGGATGCGTAATCTGAGGCGCGTACCGAAGCTCTTGTCCGTAGCACACGTCGGAATTGTTATCAAGCTCTTCTTGCGAACACCGGTCCCGATAGACACCCTCCCTGATCAAGACCGGCTTGATGGCCGCAAACCCGAAGACTATCCCCGCCGCAAGTAGACAGTATACTACTGCTATGCAGACCTGCGCTGTAAGTGCATTAGTACTGCACTGCATACGACGGTGGCTTCGAAGCCGTCCATGAAAGTCTAGCACTTACCAATGCGTTTGACATGGTTTACCTCAAACGCCCCCGTGGTCTCTCGGCCACCGGTCCACTCCTGCAACTTCGGCAAAGATTGCTCGGGCGTTGCCCCCTCTCTGTCAACCTCATTGAGCGTACTGATCTTGGTTGAGGCAGCTTGGAGAGGTGGGTTCTGCTCACTGGTAGCCTCATCCACAGTGGCCTGCCCCCACGCTGGTCCTGCATACGGGTTGAAATTCAGTCGATGTCTAAAAGAGTGGCGACTGATGTTGGATTGGAATGAAGATGATAGAGAAGGCTCCGGTAGATCATGATAGCTTTCCTCGTCCTCAGAGTCATCTTGATAGGGCTGGCGACGGAATGCAGCTGGATTCTGTTCCCAAGACTCCAAGTAGGAGACGCGGTTGAGAGACATTCTAGCTGGTAGGTTGTCCTGTTAGTCAGGTTCAGACCTGATGCGAGACGTCTAGTCTTTACCTGCGCAGATACCACCTCAGTACTTTCCGTTCCTGGGCACTTTCTGTATCTCAGTATATATATTTAGATGTACCGTATACCTATATCCGAAGTACTGTCAAGCTGATGTGCACGATCGCCAGAGACAGGTTGTGGAAATGATGGCTGGTTGATGGTGGAGTCGACCCGTTTTCGGCCCGTAGACCCAGCCAGCTATGAGGGGCGGAAATTGTGTTCTGACTCGAGGTGACGCCAGAACAATGGTGATGATGAGCGAAGGGGACTGCTGGACAAGAGGCAGGGATTTCCAGGCCAGTTTGAAAGGTCAATGGCTGTTTTGCAAGGAAAATATCAGCAGGTCAAGTGAAGTTGGCAAAGTTGCAGCAGCAGCTACAGCAATGAGGTAATGTCGAAAGCGGAGAAAAATAGTGGGAGGGAGAAATCACCTGACACCACCATTGCCACCACTGCTTGCCCCCGCATATCCCCAATAGGAAGCTGCCCTGGCTGCTTGCTACTTAGTACTTACCTGCTACTGACTAACTACACTCGAGTTAGTCATCCTCCTTGAAGTAACTACAGTAGTTGCTTCATTCAAGTAGCTGTACGGAGTCCACTCCATTCCACTTCACGGCCTTCTACTTCCTCTCCTTCTTCTCCTTCTGCCTCTTCATCATCATCATCATCATCATCCTTGTTCATCTGCACCTATACTCGCATGGCCTTTCCTATCTGCAATGCAAGCCAGCCACGAATGCACACTTTCCTTGGATTGCCCCATGATCAAGCCTTCCTCTTGGTCTAGCCCTTCCCTCAGTCCCTCTCGCTCGCAAAACCGAGTCGTGCTACTGCTGCTACTCTGTACTGCTGCTGCTACTTGGCCAGATTCGGTCACCCTCCGATGGGTCTGGAGCAAGATCCACCTGTCAATTGGCTCGCGTAGCTTTCGGCTCCATTGTCGATTTACACCCCAAACCTAACTCGGATGGAAACTAGCCTAGGCCAAGCGGCATCAGGGTTTCTTCTGTCAGCATCTTGACCTCACCTACCTTTTGGCCCCCTAATGCGGCCGACTGTTGCGCACGGCTGATATCTGAAGCTCACAAGCATCATAGCACTACCATTCATACCCCTGCGCAAGGTCTACACTGTTCATCGCCGTCTCGCTCGAGACGGGTTCCAACTGCAATGTGCTGCCAACCTTGATGTCACTTTGGCCCAGAGACCCAGTTACTCATATCTTCTTTTGACGCAAGAACGATACCGTCAGTCATATTCTTTCTGCAGATAATTCGGCTAGGAGATACATTCCGGATCGCCTGATTCGTCAAACACCGAGAGGCGCCATCGACGAAAAGAAAAAAAAAAAAAGGTACTGTACTTCTGCGCGCAGCATTGAATTGGGTCCAGAGACAGACATTTCTGAGACGGATGAACCATTCATCAGTGGTGCTAGATGCATGATTTATCAGTGGTGCTAGATGCATGATTTATCAGTGGTGCTAGATGCATCATGCATCACAAAGCATACGCCACAGCCTTGTGTGAACAAGCGTTGCACCTTACAGGAATATGTTACCACTCACCACTCACATCACATCGCTAGTCCACAGCTGGATCGTGAAGGCTAGCTGGACGCCAGTGGAACATCCAGTGAAAGCCCGATAAATGAGAGAATGATGACTATTGTTCGGAGAAAAAAATGCAGACTTGACAATACTGGGGACTCGGTGCTGATAAGCGCCACCAAGACCTCCCGTGGCTTGCTGTCAGGTTGACCCCCCTTAGAGCGATAGCAGACCATACCTAATTCAGCGAGCAAAGCCAGTTCCATCCTAAGGGCTGAAGGAAGAACGGGACTTCTGGACATGAAATTTCCAGTCAAAAGTGCCGAAACGTTGCTCACTAGCTCGAACCGAAACGCTCCGGTGCGGGTGCCCTCCCAAGTTAGCTTGCGAGTATTTTCTGCTTCGGGCAACGATCAGACGCGGCTGTGCCAATCGCCCTGCGCTTGTTGGAGAACAGCAAGACTAGGGAATAGGCAACGGATGGCTTCATCCGCTGCAGCTTTGTCTTGTTCCATCCTAAACCCACCTAGGAAGCAAGATAGTAGAGCACGGCGGGCTGTCATCTCTCCTCTCTTGGTGAGGAGCGCGCATCGAGTAGTCTAGAGATGTGCCCCTGAACGAATCTCGGGAGCCGTATGATGCTGGGCTCCAGTGTTCACGCTAAAAGTGGGATCTGCTCTCTTAATCTTCATCTATATAGGGCTTTTTCTTTTACCCTTTTGCCTCTTTCCTCCACTTCTTAGTTTGCTTTTCCACTTTGCAGGCCATGGCGAGCTCCGCTCCGCACGAACCATCCTCTCTTGGGTAATTAACCGTTTGAACGTTATTCTGCCCATCATAATCATTGTCGCTGGGGCGGTCACCCTTCTAGCTGCATCTTAGTAGGCCGGAACTATTGCTGCTGCTGCTCGGCTCTTACTTTTTAATACCTCATGCCAATGGCTTTGTCTGGCTGTTGATCTGGCTTGTTTCACAGGGCTATTGCGATTGTCAGCCCGAGCACTGAATCCGAGCACAGCGTGATGAGGGGATGGTAAGTTATATCTCGCTGTTCTTCGACGCTCTGATGTTGTATTTATCGAATAGTCATTCTGACCCTGTTGCTCTCGATTTAGTCTGACCTGCCGTCAGCGCCATATCAAATGTAAATCGCCCTCAAACCCCTCTCGACTGATCTCTGTCAGTCGAGGGAAATCCCCAGCTCAACGTCCCCTAATGTTGATACCAGGTGACAAGGCCGAAGACCAGTGCCTTCGCTGTCGACGATCGGGACGAGAATGCATACCAGCGCCTACAAGACAAGAAGAAGTCACTTTTCGCCATGGCCAGAACCCTTCGCTGCGACCTAGCGGTCCCCCGCGATACGGAGAAAGCGACCTCGTGTTTCCAACCGATCAAGTGTGGGTTCCGTTTCCAACTCAAGGTTTGTTCCTACTGGGGATGAAGAAGACCGTTTCCACTGATGAACGGCGAATGAAGTTTCTTTCGAAGATGAGACGGATCGGACAGCGGCGGATTATCGCGTGGTGCCCCTCGATGGTTCGCCTTTCGATCTGAAACATGCGCCCGAAAACTCCCCTCCATCGCCCAACGGGGCACAACATTTATCATCAGCCTCGCATCCGCCTCATTCATCGAGAGTCGCCGACTCGTCTCGAGTCCGTTCAGCTCAGCGCCTGGTTTTCCCGCTCACAGCTTTCCCGTCCCCTGATTTCGCCAGCACGCAGAAGCTGCCAATTTTCAATGAAGCTTTCCTCCTTCGATATTTCCGGAAGACACTCGGCCCCTGGGTGCTGTACCTCGTCTCACTTGTACTACGCTGGGACTTTGAGCTAATCAGCAATTTTAGCTAGACGTTTGCGATGACCAAAGTCACTTTTCCGTGGATGTGGCCGAACGAGCACCCTCACACCCTCTCCTATTGTACGCGTGTCTTGCCATCTCAGCGCGTCACCTCTCCTACACGAATCATACAGTATCCCCGGAGACTGCCGATGAATACCATGAACGTTGCATCCGAATTCTCAAGTCCGTCCTGGAGAACAGAGACTTTGGCACCAGCATCGAGATACTCCTTACTTCCACCGTAATTTTGCGGTTCTTCGAGCAAATATCCTGTAAGCTGGGCTAGTCGCGCTTTATTTACGGCATGCTCACATAACATGTACAGCTCACAGCCCTTCAAATGATCTCCAGAGTCACCTTCTCGCCGGATCCGTATATATCAGCTCTCAACTGGACTGCGCCGTATCTGGAGGACTTGCGGAAGCCTCTTTCTGGGTGTTCGTGATGCAGGATATACAATTCGCTCTAATGTATCAGAGACCTTTGCGTTTGACTCTGAGTCCATTTGCAGAGAAGCTATATCATGCATGGCAGCACAGGACAACTCAGGATGACCGAGACTGGACGCACAGGGCCATTTGGCTCCTCGCTGAGACGATCAACTACTGCTACGGGGCGAACAACTCAATGCACATAGAAGCGATTGATGGGGGTTCCTTGAGGCAGCGAGTTGACGCTTGGGAAACAATGAGACCAGACACGTTCAAGCCTTTACACTATTCAGGGCCAGATCCTGGACGTGGAAGACCTTTCCCATTCATTTGGTTTGGCAATTCACTGCACGGTATGACTCGATGCTTTCCTAGCTAATGCTCTAGGGCTGACATACTAAGTCTAGCTGCTGCGATACAACACATCTCCATGGCAAAGGCCTTGTTCCAGCAGCATGAGCTTCAGGCCCTGCAATCGTCTCCGCGATTTCGAGAGGGCATCCAGATGATCGAGGTTTGTTTTGGAAGCCTACTAAAGCACCACCATGGAACCTTCACTCATAATTCTCTAGGACGAGATTATCCTCAATCTTGGAGTCATATTTGGCATAGCTCTGTCGGCCGATCACGATCCAGCGTTGCGGATCATGGCAGGGCATACACTCTGCGCTTGTAAGTCATGCATATCCCTGACAATGCTGTCGTTGTAATCTGGGAAGTTACTTGTTCGGAGGCAGTGACTAACAGCACAACTCGCAGGCGGTATGTGGATTCGTGACCCGCTGGCTCAGACATGCCTACTAGATCTCCTTCGCAGGACGGAGGCGGAGAATGGGTGGCCTTGGGCATTTGTTGTGCAAAAGCTCAGCCAGGATTGGCAGCAGACTGCGAGATGAGGCCAAGGTATCAAAATCCTCGATAGAAGTGCTTTCGCTGCGTCCAAAGCCCTTCCATTGCGTGTAACTCGTGACTCCAACTGATAACAGACTGTTGACTTGTAGCAGAGGCTTGCCGGTTCTTATGCTACAGAAAGTCAATCCTGTTACATTGATGCCTGTGCAATCATCCTCGGCATCACATGGCAGCCAGCAATACACCGGCCGGCCTAACGCGCCTTTGCCACCTGAGCAAGGATCCTTTGACCAAGGATTGATTCTCTTGCTGGCTGATGTGGAAATACAGAATACCCAGCCCAGGTCATCCAAGGCACATGCACAGCCGCTTTCAGCAGAACGAGCAAAGCATATCAAGTTTAGACAATGCATAATGCGTCTATTTCTAATCTCCAGTGACCGCAGAAAGATGCAACGCTCACCTGAAAGTTTATATCCATGTTACACTTAGAAGCTGTAGGACCCGAAGTACACGCGAGCGGTCCTGTGAAAGTGTCAGTATATACACGTATGGCTTCCTGCACTAATGTCTAACTAGCGATCGCAAAATGCAGAAGAACTAGTGAACTCAGTACAGGCAAACCTTCACCATGAGGTCAACTCCATCCCGACCAATATTATTCCAAGCAATTTACCAGGTTTTCTGCCCCTGAGCACCATGAATGTAGACAGTGAGATCACCCTGGTCCCTGGTCATAGGATAAATGGCGGCCTTTACCCGCGGCAATTAGCCTGGCATATTCTCCAGAGAAGCGTCCAAAGGCTTTTCATCAAGCCCAGCTCGACCGGATTTATCCAACCTGTTCTCGAACACTCTGCGTGATAACATAATGTATTGTAAGAGTTCCCTCTGTTGCGACCACCATCCCAAAATCCCTCCAGACCCAGGCCCGAGACCCCGGGATCCCTCCCACCCCAAAACGCAGCTCGCGCAAAAAAATCTAAACCGTGCCCTCTCGCAACCCCTCCTCTCGAACGAAACAAGCCCATCAAGCATGTGATCCCGAGGCTCGTGGCAAAACGAAGTATGTATAGTATACCAGAAGCAGCGATCAGGGTTGTGCCACGCACGTGATGTTTGTTTCTTGAACACCCCAACCAAAACTAAGAATTGGTTGTTGGTTTTGAACAGGGATGATCCTGGATCGCTGAGGGGGTACCGCAGGCTGGTGGTAGATTTGGACGGTTGGGAATTGGTAGGGTTGGCTGGCGGCCGTGCATTCGAATATTTTTCGAGGGAGCTGCCCTTCCCGGCTGCTAGGAGTATATCAAGGTTGAAGCGGAATGGAGAGGCTAAAGTATACTAATTAGATAGATAGATAGATAGATAGATGGTCTTTGGTATGCTTTGGTATGCTCTGGTATACTCTTGGTCGCTCGTTGGTTCGTTCGTTGGTTCGTTCGCTCGCTCGCTCGCTCTGTACAGAGAATAGTACCCCTCCAACCATTTTTCACACTGTAACTAGTCGATAGTAGGCACAAAGATGCAATGCAATACAATCCCCGAACAGGGATCTACTCTCTTCCAGAAAAGACACGTATATACCTCCCGTCTTTTCTCTCGTGAAGAGCCCGACCGTATCAAACTGCACACCTACTCACATCACCACACCGAAACAACTATCAACTCCAATGAAGTGAAATATAAAGTGCAGAGCAGGGATATCATAATACATTTCTATGCATGGGGAAACTTATTCCCCTGAGCAAAAACGGTGACCAGTATATAGTATATAGTATGTAGTATGTAGTATAGTATAACTTCCCCCCTTAATAAAAGCCCATCCCGTCATCAGCCGGCAACGGAAGATCCAAGAACCCATCGCCGATCATACTGTGCAGCGTCAGCAGGTTCCCCGGATCGAACCCCATCTGCACGCCCAGTTCGGGCACGAAGAAGCCCTGCGGCGGGAACATCATCCCGCCGCCGCCGCCGCCGCCATTGGCACTGGCACTGGCGGGGTCCGAGTAGCCGGGGGGCAGGTCGGACATGCCGGAGCTGAAGATGGGGTAGTAATCCCGGGCGGGGGCGGCGGGAGCGGGAGCGGGAGCGGCGTAAGGGGTCCAGGGTTCAGTGGTTGAGTCGGTTGCGCTGGTTGGGGCGCCTAGGCTGCCGGGGTTGGGGCCGAGGGAGTGGGAGGTGAGGTCGGTGGAGGATACGGAGGGGTGGTTCGTGGCGGGAGGATGATTGCTGTTGCTGTTGCTGTTGTTGAATCCGGGAGCTGTCGGGTAGGGGATGGGTCGTTGTTCCCCTGCTGTTGCCAGATTTCCGGGCGAGGAGTGGCTTCGTGAGCTACTGCCCATGGCGACTTCGCTTAGGAGGTGCAAGGGCGTCTGGCTGGAGCCGGTGTGGTTCTTCTGTGGGGTGTTAGCAGTGGTGTCCATTGTGTGACTAAGAGCAGCAAGGAAACCGGTTCTAGTTCCAGGGAATGCCCTGGTGGCACTTACTTGGCCTTTGTCGTCGGGGTGGCTCTGACAATCCGACGAAGCGCGGCATACCGAGAGCGCTTCCTTCAACACCGGGCCCTGGTCTTTGCGCTTCATGAACCAGTTGCGTAGCATGGAGAGCACCACCCCGAACTTGGCAGGGGTCCGTCCGCCGGGGAGCTCGCCGGCGACCGCATAGTGGCGAATGACTTTGTCGAGGTAGTATTCCATCTTGAGGCTGCCCGCATCCATCACTTGATCCAGGCGTGTCTCCGGCGTGAAGACCATGGCGTAGAGTTTGATTAGCGCGACGACGGCAAAAGACGTGCGCGCAAGAGTAACCGTCGGTGCGGACACTAGCTTCTTAGTGTCAATCGCACAGATTGTATCGAGGGCGTCGTGGATGGCAGTGAGGCAGGAGCTGAGGGCACTGATGTGTGTTGCGCTGTTAGGACCAGCAACATCATCCCCGGTGGTCCGCGCCTCGTCCTTGCCATAATCAACATGCATGGCGTTTTCGTGCAGGTAGAGGTTGACAATGCAGTATGCTTGTTGAATGATAGCTAGAACCTCAAGTGAGCACAAGAACACGAACTAGGTGTGGGAGACTGCTTACGAGAAGAATGCTCCGGTAATGTTTCCCTCTTCCATTGCTCCAACTGCTTCTCGAGCGCCTTGAGAGTGTAGATGGACTTCGGGTCCGAGAAGGACACAATTGAGGGAATGTCATCACTCGCGCATTGAACATATATCTCTTCAATGATTTGTGCTAGCTTGGCCCACCGAACCATCGTTTTATCGGATGGCAATGCAGCCGGGGACTTCTCCAAAATCTCAACGCATTCATCCATGTATGGAAGCCATCGCACAAGATTGACTCGTCGAAGAGACACGGCAACCCTAGAACATAGATTAGCTAGCTCCTCCTGGAAGACCGAGAAGTAGAGGTTTGAGTACATACTGAACTGCAACGAAATAGCATGCCAACCAGGTTCGCCTCGTCTCCGGAGAGTCCGGATCCAGGACCTCAGATGACTTCTTCGCTATAATGTCCTTGAGCAGATTCATCTGCTTTCCTCTCGGCATTGATTTCCGATACAGACCCACATCCATAGCCAAGGTGACGGCCATATGCGTTAATTGATAGAACTTCAGTTCTTCAAAGTTGTCCGGAGGCGTGTACCAGTTACAGCAGACCAACAACGCCTGGACTAGCTCAAGGGATTTCTCCCCTTTGACAACAACCCGTTCCGCGATGACTTTATAGAAATCATTGACGAGTGGGATTTGAGCCTGGGGCTGAATAGTCCCTACCGCAACAGCGATAATCGCATGGAATAGCACTGGCTTCTTCTGCCGGACGTCCTCCATCTTCGTCCCGTGAGGGAAGACCACCATCGGAATTAGGAGCGCCATCTCCTCGTTGAATCGCGCGAATGCTTCTGCCGCTATATCGGCACTCACAAGGCCCCGGTCAATTATATCGGCCACTTCGTTGGCCCCCTCCTTAGCTGTTGAGTCCGACGGGTATCCCAGAGTACGCCATTGTCGTATCGCCTTGTTATAAATGGATTGTTCTTCGCTCGGACTAGACACCCGAGAGGTTGCGGGTGTGGTTTCTTTATCCTCCCCACTATGACCCCGTTTCCTCCCCACCATGCTCCGCGGCGACCCCACGGGCAAAGGCGACGGCTCATGAGATGCGACATGAGTCGGGGCCAGCCAATGCTTCGCCGCCGGCTCCTCGCGCGGTGGGGGCATTTGCACCGGCTGCAGCACGGGATCACGATCGTGAGACGCCTGGAGGCTCGCGGTGAGCGCATCGATCTTCCTCTCGAGCTCCGCGACGCGATTATCCGTCTTCTTCTGTCGTTTGCGAGAGGGGACCGTCACGATACAGGTCCGCCCGGCTTTCGCGCATCGTTTGCAGGCGCCATTGGCATGGCTGATGTCCGGTTCACATCGCACTTTCAACTGCCGGCACGCTTCGCAGGCGCGGGGCCGTTTCAGCTCCGCGTAAGGGTCGCTGGGGTCGACGGAGGGACTGGAAAAGGCGTCGATGCCCGACGTCGAATCCGACCGGTGTTGGGTACCCGGGACTCGAGGTGCTGCCAGCACGGAATGCAGCCGATCGGTCGGTGACGGATGTGGAGTCGCATCGGGATAATCTCTAGAAGCGACAAGCGGGTGGCCATGTCTAGACGAGGAGGATGGTAGATAGGGCGGGCGGGTTCCGGCGCGCTCGGTCGGACGTCCGCCGTCTCTGCTGTCTGCATGCAGACGTGGATCGATCTCCATCGGGGAGCGCGGAAACTGCGGAGTGGATATCACATTCATGGTCAGCCAGGCTCTATTCGCCGGGGAAGTCAGTCATCGGCCGCCATAGACCCAGGGCGGATGGCCAGTTGAGGTCATCCCGGTCGCGTTTCTCTCGGAATCAACGGGGGAATCTGGGCTGTTCGCCACGATTGCATCTTGATTTTTGAGGCTTACCCGAGCAACAGTCTGGGGCCGCAGGAGAGAAAATAAAGAAAGAAGAATGTAAGGAGTAAAGCAAGGCAGCGCGGAGTTGGAGTCGCGCAAGTCGGAGAATCGGACGGTCGGGAGCCGATGACCGATGGCGACTTGAGGAATGTGGTGGTGGTGTCGGTGGCTTGGCCCGGACTCAAAGTGAATTATAAACTGGTCAGTTCTGGCTCGCAATAAAGTGGTTAGGGAAACAGAAAAGAAGCAAGAGAAGGCAAAAGAGTGGGAGTTGTAAGAACAAGGAGGATGACCCAAGAGAGAATGAAGGACGCGAAAGAGGAGCTGAGGGGAAGCCAGTCAGTCACGGAGTACACACTCACTCAGTGATTCATCGCCCAACTCCGCATAGCTTCGAACACTTTCTCCCCAGAGGACAATTAATGGTCCACAGCCAAGTTGATAGCTGCAATTATATCTTTTCTCCAGCTTCGTCTCTTGTATGATATCTACGATAGTCTTCAACTACACAATAAATGATTGTATTCCGATCAAGGTTGCAAGATGGCAACAAATCCAATCCTGCCAGCTCGTCGAACACCAACAGAGACAGCAGATGAACCACAAGAAAAAGGATAAAGATTGCAACAGTATGGCAAAGAACACCGGCTCAAACGACACAGAAGCAGTTGATCCTCCCTCCCATATGAAGAGCAGAGAGTAAGACATGATCCGATATATAAGATGCGGAAGACCAGCCGCGATAGACTTCGCTCCACCCAAAAGCATGAGTGAGCTCCAGAATCAAATCCAATACTCAGGAGATTTTATGCACTGGGCACTCCTTCTTACGCTCAAACCACTCGACTATACATCGTTTATGGAACTTGCACAGACACTCCAGCCGCACGAGCGGCTGACCCACTTCGTACTCCTCCATGCAAATCGTGCACTCCTGCAGCCCACCATCGTGTCCAATGCAGTCCTTCTCCGTGGCTTTGAAGGTGACTAGCCGAACTGCAGGATGTGGCTGGACGGGGCTGCCGCTCTGGGGACTGGAGCGCCCGGGCCGACCATGACTTTCAATACATGTCCGAATGTGTGCTTCCCGGGCATCTTCGCCGCCAGTTGATCCCAGAAGCGGAAGCTCAGAGTCACAGATCGGACAGAGGTCCTGCTCGCGGACATGCGGCGGGCGTGTATGCGACGGCGGATGGGTGTGAGGAATCGCGGGCAACGAGCTGGCGCTGCCAGCGGTCGGATAAGGGAGAGGGCGTGTGGATGAGCTCACCGACCCAGATGAAAAGCGAGGGCTTGCCAATGCACCGTAGTTCATTCCGGGGACTCGCGGGGCAAATGGACCTCCGAATCCACCCAAGCTTGAATAATCGCTGACGCCAACAGTCTGCCGGCTTGGTCGCGACCCGAAAGGTTCAGTTTGGAGCTGCACATGACTGTGTTAACCACAAATGATCATCTCGCCGTCTGGTGCTTGACTGTAACTCACTGGTAAACTATTGTATAGACTCGGTCGAGTCGGAGAGGACAGCGAATGGTAAGAACGATGCCGAGAACTGGGTGGAGGAAAGTACGGAGGCCCTTCTCCCCAGCCTGTCGCAGCGACGGTGCCTGATCTTCCTGGAGTTTGAACCGTTGTGAACCCACGAGGCGGTTCTGGATTTGGGTCCGGCACACAGGGGTTGCAGAGTCTCACTTCCTCACCCCCGCCGAGGGCTGGATTTAATGTTGTTGGCGAGTGGACCGCATCGTCCCCTCCGGACTGGAAAGCCGAAGCAGCACGGGGAGGAACCAACGCGGCTGCGGGGGAGCGGGTGGGATCGCGCACTATGAACTGTCGTGGAATAGTGATCCGATGGGGTGAGCATGACGCGCAGACAACCCGACCACATTTCCGGCAGTGATG
Organism: Aspergillus uvarum CBS 121591; assembly: GCF_003184745.1. Lineage (NCBI taxonomy): Eukaryota > Fungi > Ascomycota > Eurotiomycetes > Eurotiales > Aspergillaceae > Aspergillus > Aspergillus uvarum. The sequence continues at coordinate 609,102 of NW_020291299.1, read as the reverse complement.
CTTCCTGTACCAAAAACTGAACGCGGTCCCACAGATCGGACAGTTGGTGACCTCAGTATCAGGCTGCCACCGCGGTCGAACATATTCCACGTAGTTATCCTGGGTTCGGGACCATGAACTTCGACGAGGATCATTCGGGGGCGCACCCGGCGGTGAGGAGGACAGATCAATCGGAGTAGCAAAGGAAGAGCCAGGCATCATCATGGCAGGATGTTGTGACTGAGTCGATCGGTGAGGCAACGACCTGCTATCCATTGTTCCTGCTTGGCGACTCGGACCAGCTTCTGTTGTCCACGACTGGGATCCGGGGCCACGGGGCCACAGCTCCCCCTCCAAACTGACTATCCTTCTCTTCCGATCTGACCCTGTGACAGTGGACCGTCTTCGCTCGGAGCGTTGATCGCGTGCAGCCTCGGTGGCCTGTAAATTTTCCGAACTCGCATGAGGCCTGAGAGCAGTGGCGGGCCGAGTGGCGGGGAAGGCGGCGGTGGAGGAAGCGGAGGATGAAGGGCTGGCCGAATTCGACAACGACGACATGAACCTGAAGTACGAGGGAGAGGTCGACGATGGTAAAGTCTTTGGTATCTGGGTCCCTGAGACCGAAGAGGAGACTAGTCTCCGCCGTTTGGAGGACGGGCCGTCATTGACTGGGTGGCGCGGTGATGCCAGGATGGGGAGGGCAGCCGGACGGGGAGATGATCAACAGCGGTAGACAACCGTGGGTATGCTTGTGTGCCAGAATATAAATGGAGAACCTTAAAAAAGAGGATGATTGAGCAAGGAGACGAATTGATACAAGTCACACAGAGCCAAGGGCCTTTGACTTTGTGCGAAACGACACAGGGCAACTTGGGTTCGGACTTCGGGCGTCAAGGATTAACTTAATGATAAGAGCGCATGCAGGAAGGTCTCGTGACAGACAGTCTGTTCGGAACGAACAGGAATCCGAGAGAAGAAGAGGGAGAAGAAGAAGCCTGAGCCAGAGAAAGTGCGCAGCCGATCCACAGCCACACACAGCAAGTGACAAGTAGTCTGGTCTGGGATAGGAGGGGGAGTGAATGATAGCCTAGGAGGAGTTTAAGCCAAAGGCCGGAGGGAGAGAGGGATAAATCATAAGGTGGAGATGCCTTACAGTAACTTCTAAGGTTTGGTTTGGTTCGGGTCCCACCCGATGTTTCGCCGCGGGGCAATCAAAGGCGGTCACAGCACTTTACTTGGCTTTCGCCCTTTTCTTTTCTTAATCTTCTACCCTGGTACAGTACATGTACAGTACTAACTGCTTTTCTTTCCACAACCATCGTGATCCGACCACATCAGGTGGCTGTGGGTACGCTCGTGTTAGATGTAAAAAGGTCATCGAAACAAAACAACATGCACATTGCCTAACTCTGCCAAGGAACTCTCCCTTGTCGCTTAGTCTGGCAGATCTGCGTCTAACCCAGTTATGGATTAAACCACAGTCATGGTGTAGTAGTATATGTTCAAGTATACTCAATAGGTAACCCAGCAATATTATCACACAAGCCCATCCTTCAAATCTCGCTCGCTACAGTTAAACTCAGCTATTACCGAAGATTGCGTACATGAAAGGAAAATGAGGACTCCAAGATATACAAGATGCGATCCACACGCTTGCAAGGAACAGATCATGACCGAAATCAGGGCCCGTCGGCTAGCACAATTTCACCAACACTGCTCGCAATGTAGACTCGCGATTGGATGGAAGGGCAAAAATCCGGGACGCATGTAGAAAAAAGGTGGCGAGGAAAGCAGAAAAACGCTAACCAGCAGATTGCAGTAAGATACTGATGCATATGTGAGGAGACCCAAGCGTATATCACAAACTCCGACGCATGATGATTTTGGAAGGCAACAGAGAATAAGAAAGAGATTCGTGAAAGGGGAGGAGGTGGTGGAGAGGATAGGGTAACCAGACTGCTCCCAATTGTCGCTTCAGTGGTCTCCCTCGGGGTGATGTGCTTCAGTCACCAGTTCCGCAGCACTGCCTGCAAATGATGGCTCATCCGGACTGGCTTCATGAATGTTATCCTGCGTACGAAACTGGGCAACATAACCCATACTGGATGGGCGCTCGATGCGCAGGTTCTCCGAGTTCCCATGCCGACGGCTAGACGTAGTTGAAGCGGTCGTTGAGGCAATAGAGAGGTTACGGTCTCGTGAGGGAGAACTAGCTGCACTGAACGGCAACCGGCCAGTCACAGAAGCCGAGGGGTGAAGGTGGTTGTGAGACTGAGCAGGATTATTCTCTTCAGGTTGATTGGAAGTGGCCGTTTCTTCCGGGGCGACCACAGGAAGAAGTTCACCCGACAATGGTGCCTCTTCCGCTGTGGGGCCGGGGGCGCCTTCTTGCTGAGTAATCTGTCGCTCAGTCGATGGTGGTTGAGAGCTAGAGTGAGAGCCTACACGACTAGGGAGCTCGATAGCACCCCCTGTATCAACGTTTGGTAGGGTAATTGCGATCTCTGGAGTCCGTTCTTGGACCTCGCTCTCGGAATCATTGTAGTCTCGGTCACTATCCGAATCTTGATGGGCAGGGTCTGCGGCCTCCGGTTCCTCGGGTTCGTCTGTATAGGGTTCATGGAATTCTTCGCCCTCGGGAAATAGACCCGGCGGTGGTGCCCTAGCACTCCGGACGACTTCAAAGCCTTTTCCTTTCTCCTTAGTCTTCCCTCTGAACAAATTTCGGAAGAAGCCAGTGGCGGATGAGACAGGTCCCGTAGGGTCAGCCGGGCCTGTCTTCAGTTTGCGCGTGCCCGACTGTGATAGCGGAGGGCCCCTCACACGGTAATAAAAATCAACCTCCCGTACTGCATAGTCTGTTCTAGACTGACGAGGATCTTCCAAGTCGAGATCGTCCTTGGGTGCTGGAAGGTACGCAGGGACAGGGGTATTCCTTCCAGAGATAGACGGGCCTTCCATAATATCGTCATCCACATCTCCATAGCTCGCTGCTCGTTTTCTTGCGCGAGACTTCTCCCTCGATACACCTATCTCAATGATCTTCTTGCGAGGCCTGGGTGGTCGGTAGTAAGGGTCATGGGGATGCACGGCGAAGACAGGCCCGCTCTTGGGCGAATTGCTGCCCGTCGTCTGATAGCCTGGTCCAGCGAATCCACCGGGGGTTGATGGCGTGAAGAAACCACTGCTATTGGCTCGACTGTGGGTTCCACCCTGTGCGCTGCCTGATTCGAAGAAGGCACTCGCGCGGCCTTCGCTCGCACCCGCCCGATGCAGAAGCATAGCAGAACTTCCGGAAAGACTTCGAGGTCTGGATCCATCGAATTGGGAAGAGAGGCGGTCATCAGTATGTGCCAACATCGCAGCCTCAGAGCCCATGCTCTGGCGTGTACCAACACTTTGTCGAGGAACACGACGTGACAGCTGCCGCATACCAAATACCTTGACCAGACCACCTCGGGTCACCCCACCTTCATTGCCTCCCGCTCCGGCAAGTCGTGCGATAACCTCAATCAAGGTCTGGAGAGCATTGAGGAAGAAACCGAACACAAGCACTAGGGCATGCAGAAAAAGGATAATGTATCCGATCCAGCCCCGTGCAGCCTGCGAAACACCTAAAGAGGGGACGAAAACAATGCTGAGTAAGATTGTGAGGAAGCGGATGATGGAGAAACAGGCATGATAGAGGTTCATGGAAGTGGGTGATGCAAATGGTCGGAACGCCACCAAGGTCAGAAGTGAGACCACCTCGCAAATGGCGAGAAGCACAATTTGAGCGATTCCTGACGGCTGCAGTGCTCCAATAGCGATACCGCGGGCGAACGAAAGGAAGATCGGAACCAGAGCGAAGGCGGCCGCATCGTCGCAGAAAGTGTTGTAGAGCGGGCCATACAGAAGGACCGTCGAGAGGTCATCAAACAGGTACGATTTCGGGCGCGTGGTCGCGATCAAGCGAGTGGTCCAAATGGAGAACGATGCCAGGATCAAGATCACAACCACCGCTAACGCAACACAGTAGGCCGGAGACTGGCCGGCAATCACGAGCTGGAAGAACGAGAAAGACATGAGTGGCAGCAGCAGATAGTTGAACACGATCCGGATGACGTTTCCAATGGTGAAGGGCATGTTCTTGGACCGAAGGTCTTCTTCCGGCACATGGGCAATCGTACGATAAAGCGTGCGAAGCCCGAAGGCTACTTGGATCAGAACTGTGATTGAGACGACAATCACAAGCATCCAGACCATCATTCCAGGCCAGATGTCGCGTGATGTTGGCAATCCCACATATTGATTCATCCTGTCCAAACCGTAGGTAGCATTGACAGTATAGACGCCATCAACTACAGGATTCCGCTCATTGCCGGGGTCCAGGAGGCTTTGATTGAACATAAGGGCCGACCAGGCGACTTGACTAACCACAGGTTGATAGTACCCAGGGTAGTCCAATGACAAGGCTCCAGTAAGCACAGCGAACTGTATGTAGTTCAGACAATCCCCGAAGCCCGGGGTCACTAGACGAAGGACATCCTCGTCACGTCCATAGTTGCTAGTCCAGTGAAAAGGGTCGGTGGTTCCCCATGGGCTGTAAATCGCAGCAGTGATAGTAGCAATCCCGACCAGCAAGAGAATGACCAACGGGATATATGTGATTGTATTTCGAAGCGACGTTCCAAGGTCAGGGGTGATATCCACACTGATACAACCAATCCGTGTGGCAGCAGCATCGGCGGACTTGATTGTTAGACGTGCTGACAAGGTCGAGAAATGGTACGCGGATTGCATGTCATGTTGGACCGAGAAAGCTCGCAGGGCCGAAAGATCGCTCCTAGTCAAGGCGAAGGTGAATTAGTTGTGGTCAAGAGATTGAAGGAAGAGAACTCACGCATTGGTGTAGAACACGGGGCCCAACGGACAGCCTCCCTGAGTGACAGAGTCACAGAATTTCGATGCATGATTATATGGATTCCAACTGAGCACATTGATCTCCGACAGAAGAGTACTCAGTTTATTGCTTGCAGCATCGTAATCCACGATCTTCCCCACCGTATCATTCGGATTGGACCAGTCGGGACTATCCGGGCTTGGATATGTTTCCCCATTGGCTGTACCAGAGACGTTCCCATAGACCGTGATATTGAGGGGGTTGAGAGAGTCATGCAAGTCGAAAGCGACCGACACGTCAAGCGGGACGAACTGGAGTTGTTTCGGATTGGATTGGATGACAGCAGCGTTTAGGCAATTGGCGAAATTCAACAAGGCGGCGTAAGTCGGCGATACACACGACATCAACAACACCAGTACTATCCAGCTCACTCCGGCAAACAGTGACCGATTGTTGCGCCATCGCGGTCGCAGTCGGCCAAGGCGCTGCGATCTTCGGGTTTGTAATCCAGATTCTTTGGTTTCAGGGACCTCAACTCCATCTTGGCGTGGGACCACCATGGTAAAGGGAATATTGAGCCGTCTTGCGCCGCGTCCTGGACTCATTTCGGCCACTCCGTGTAACTGGGATGACCTCCTCGGGGAGGTCAGCCCCCTCGTAGACGGTTCGATCCACGTTGTCCTAGCAGCGTCTTTGCCTTGTCGATCAAACCACAAGATTTACCCAGTAAGACTGGTAACCGCGCGAACCTCTCCGAGCTCTCGAAAACAACTCAACGATGAATGGGGAGGGGGGGGAGGGACCAGGTGATGTCGAAACCCTGAATGCGAATAAGTAGATGAAGTGGGCGCAAGGGAAGCGGTTGAGACAGAAGTCGAAAAGGAGAAGTTGATTACTCCTCTATCTCCCCCGAAATGGCGATGTAGGGGATGCGCACCATAACTTCGGGGGTTTGGGGGTGGGAGGGATGTGGATGGCGGGGAAGGGGAATGGAATATCGCAAGGTCGGGAGAGCTTAAGCTGTCAACACGAGGAGGAGGAGGAGGAGGAGTCGGTCGCAATGATGACAGTTAATGAGAAAAGGGGCGGGGAAGATAGGTCTGATGTCAGTAAGGCTTGAAGTTGGAACAGCACAGCCGTGACAAAGAGAAGGGGAAGAAAAAATAGAGAGAAGAGTAGGAAAAGATTAGCATGGTTAGGGAATGCGAAATCCTCCCCCCCTCTCAGACTCAGTCTCTCTCTCTTTCTCTCGCTCACTCACTTGCTCTTCAGTCTCACCAAGGCCAGGCCAGATCCAGCCCCAGACAGTCAGACACTAGTCAGTCAATCAGTCAGTAAGTTTCAGTCTCAGTCACGGTCATGGCCTGTCAGTGCCAGCTCGGGAATGGAGGGCAAAGAGTCCTCCAGCATTAGCCAGCATTAGCCAACACCAGCCAGCACCAGCCAGCCAGCACTTTAGTTTCAGTTTGGTTTGGTTGTGGTGCTGCTGACTGCGCCCTGTTTGCTCACTTTGCTGCGCTAAAACAATTGACTGATTGGGGCGGGCGGCGGGGACTGGGTTTTTTTTTTAGCGTGTTTTCCAAGATTAGAAGCGACTCCCCGACCACACTCCCCGAAGAGCAAGAGAGAAAGAAACTCAAAAGAATAAGGCCCGTATAAAACTTGCTTGGACAACCAGACAGAACATCCATGGTGGATAAGCATCCACTCCTCTGGTCTTGGAAGAGAGAGAAATCCCTGAAATTGTCTCAGCCATGCTACCACTTTTACGGGTTACAATTTACGGACTCTTCCTTCTGCTTTGTTGAGGATGGTTTTCCATCCCACTCACTGCACAGTACTCCCTCGATTGGGAGTAGAAAACTGTTGCACAACAATCAAATCAAGTGTGCCACCAATACGCTTACATCTCGTTCAGAATTCCAATGCAGCAGGGTGATCTTAGCATTAGACAAAGTGCTCTTTATCGTCATAGGTGCTCTGTGGCGCTCCGTTTGCGCCATGCAATGGAATATATATCTTTCCGGTACAGTGCAGCTCAATCGAGACTATTGAGACAGCACGATGTGTTTACTATACTCCGTGGCATCAAGCATCCAGTCGTGAAGAAAGACAACCGAACTCGCCTGGTGAACTCTTCCGGGGAAATGGTGTATGATTGGCTCGTCCAATGACCATGCTAGTATTGAGCGACTAGACTACAGTACTGTAGCCCTAGATATCCTCCATGATAGTGATGACAGGTGGGGACCGGCCACCTAACTCCAAGGCTGTTGGCGGCCAAAACATCCTGTAGTTGTGCCAAAAGTTACCTGCCGGCCACCGTGCTAGCTCGAAATAACTGTTCAGATTGACTCTTCCTGCTTCTACAATCTAGTGTAGATACAATCATATATCAACGAGCTGCCCTGTGGTTCCAATCAAAAATCACATGGTGCAAGATACGAGGGCTCATCGTGCATGAAGAACGGCGCTGTCGCCGCCTTAAGGGAGCTAAGCAGGTGGTAACTAGCGGCCAATTCACCGCTGGTTTGCAGCCCCATTCTTTTGGACCACAAAGTGAGAGAAAGAGAGAGATGTCTACTGAGACAACAGTCTAGTTTTTTCCAGAGACACTCTCCCTAAAACAGGAAGGTCCCGATGTTCGACAACTCGTCAAGCCGAACCCTGGTCAATAATAGGGGCAGGCAGAAGGACGTTTAAGGAGAAACTGGAGGGGAGGTTGAAAACAATGCAGCTGCCTAGTCGTGCAAACTCGGACATGAGCCCATTGTATTCTTGTTATGACTGAGATCCAAAAGTCCCTACTCAGACTCCCAGAGTCTTCATCTGCACGATGAGGAAAGCTTAGCATTAAATCGTCGCCGGACAGCGGTACCACGTCGCACTTGTGCTGGACATTCTGTCCTACATTCCTCTCCCACTTGAAGAGCTATGTATGCTTGTCTATCCGAAGCTCGGTATGGAGAGACAGAGGGCTATCTGGCTTGGAATCCAAGACCGGAGAGCAGCCTGTGGAGACAAGTAACATTTCCTCATTGACTAGGAATCTTTTGACTTGCAGACTCTGGGACTTCGCAGCAGCATACTGCTCCGATAAACTTCAAGTTGATCTGCCGAAGACAGCTAGGTTACTGTCCCTGTCACACTTAGACATGATAACACTGGGCAATTCGTGTTGGGACACAATATTGTACGCTGCATAAGGTCGAGAATTGGACAAGAGACACTTGCCAACGTACTCCGACTATGCGCTGACATGAACAAATATTGGCCGCCCGAGGAGATGAAAGAGGAAAGTCGGCATGCAAGCCTGAAGCAGTCTCCCTTCCGGTCTTGACCTAGGCAGCTAACCGACTGTCCTTCCCATTCGAATTGAATGTGCTTCTAGAAGCCGGCGAAATTTGAAGTCTGTAATCTGACCGGGGATAATTCACTGAATGATAGCTCTGGCGTGGTTAGTCCTGGTTTGGGTTCGCAGTGTGAATGGCATGACGGTTGGTTTGTCAACTTGCGACCCGAAGAACCCGGGGCCATTGAGAATCATTCACCCAGGTACAGGGGACGGACGGAAACTGAGTTAACTACTTCTTATGGTCACCTAAGTACCTGCTTGCGATCTCCTCGCAGCTGAAGCTTTATGGTCGATACAGTTCAGCAGTCTGCCTTGACTTACCATACGTGCCGATAAGATGCATCTAGACTGAGCAAATAACCGCAGGGCAGGGGGATCTTCTGTGCAAGGTTACATTCCCGAGGTACCTAGCTATGGGCCAGAATATGCCCGTCTTCAAGAGACTGGAGATTCGGCCTGTAATTCTTGATCTATGAAGGGTTTCAAGTACCCAACATCGAATTTGATTTGTCAATCGCCATCACCCAGCAACGACAAGCCATCATGCGAGATGATCTGCCGAGCAAACGCGGGAAATGATTGATAGCAAACAAGAGCACCCCAGGAACCCTCGATGATGGTCTCGTGCCGTTGCGACCAATACAATGGGAGATTGCTGAACGACGGCAATAAATTGAGGAAATCTGAGGAGGATTGCGACTCAATCAACTGATGCGGTCTGAGGACACACTTATGGAAGTATGTTCTTGTAGCTGGTGCATAAACACCTGCGGTTTTCAGCGATTGATGAGGTTGTTGATACCTTCGCCAATCCCCATGACTCGTAGAGGACTGTACTGTAGGGTACCTAGCCCTTTGCAGTGGCATTGAGTCGCATTGACCCTGGGATAGAGACCACCACTATCCTAGGTTTATTGAGGTGATTATTCTCTCGAGAGTTCTGCCAGGTAAGGGGAGGCAAACATAGTATTGATGCCTGGAGGGTAAAATGGAGGAACTATCACCATAATTACCTATCCCCGGTCGCCCCCCCCCTCGCAGTGGCAGCCGGGCATTCCCAAGGAAAAATGGGAGGAAATAACGACTTTCTCAAATAATACTCATAACAATCCTCTAGTCGTCCCATCATGGATGGCGGGAGTGCAAGGTTTCAATGAGCGACCCACCCAGAGCCAGACTAAGACCAGATAAGGCAAAGAGCGGTTTCAAGATTTCAGGCTGGGATCAGCCAACGGATGGAATGCACAGCTTTGTGGGGCGGGGAAAAGGCCAACTAAACAGCCCACACTCTCTAATCGGTTGCTCTGATAACAGGGGGGGCCCAGTTGATGCTGATTCGATTTGATTCAACCCCGTCTCACCCCCCCAAGTCCACGTCAGTTTCAACCTGCGGCGGCCAGTAAATTAGTCGACTTCCCTAGGCAAGTGGATATGGTGGTCATTTACTGATCCTGCTCCTATCCGCCGCATACGTGTACAGCGTCGTGGTCGTGGTCGTGGTCGTGGTCGTGGTCGTGGTCGTGGTCGTGATGGTGATCGTGGTCGGTGTCGTCGCGTGTCATTTGCGATCTAGGATCAATCTTTCCAGCTCAGGGCTTCTTTCGTCTATGGCCTATGCCGGCAGATCGAAGGGAAGGGGTTGTCGAAAGGATTGCCGCCCGAAGAAGGAAGCGCTTGTTAGCTTCAGGTTGGAGCGAGTCAATGAGCGCAGCACTCAGCGAACCCCCCCCATACCGGGAAAATAACCGAAGCATAACAGACGAAAATGATCAACTTATCCGAATAAGGTACAGTACGTACATGAGTGGTACTCTGTATATTGATATATAATATATATGCCAATATGAACCTCCCGTTATGGCCGTGCTGGTTATCACCACGTGATTGACATGTTTATGGCCCGGAAAAATGGGGCAGGGGGCGCTGCTCAAGGTTGTCGGCTAAGTTAAACATACCTATCAGCACTAAGTCAAATACCTCCTACTGAAACCACCATCGGTATTAATAGATCCATAGGATATCCGGTACATCAAAGTAGCTTGATGGGTGAGACCAGCAGATGGTAAGACATCAGGCCGATTTGTCTGCAGGTGAGTGAGTGAGCATTGACTCGAGAGTTTGCGGGGACGCTGGCTGTCGTGGCTCGAGGTTTAGTCAGTTGTGGTTAGATAAAAAGCGCAATCAGTAGAAAATACGGAGTACTCAGCAAGTTACTCCGTACGGTAGTTGCTCTGTACTCATGCTAAGTATTCATTCTCGTAGTGGTAGTAGTGGACATTTGCGGGGGCCGGAGAATGGCCCTTTGGTAGGTAGTAAGTACAGTAACTTAGTACTGAATACGTAGTAAACTGTCTTAGGAACTCTTCTGGGCTTCCCCTCCCCCCTCTCAACCCAAATCTAATTCCTCGGTCGCAGGTGAGACTTAATACCATAGGTTCAACCGTCCCCGTTGTTTTGTGCCCACATGTTCTTTTCCCTGGTGCTGTTTATGAATTCATTCCTCTAATCTCTCGGTCTTTCTACCTCTCCCCGGCGCCCCTTTCCCTCTTCCTATTGCGCTGTTACTCTTTCCAATCTTCTTCTCTTCTTCTTTTTCTTCTTCTTCTTCTTCTTCTTCCTCTATTTTCTTCCCCTCCTTCTTCCTTACGTGCACCAGGTGTTTCTTTCCCAAATAAGTCGCAAGCAGCTGCTGGACCAGCGCTTGGCAATCTCTCCCTTTCTAGAGTTCTTATCATCTGTACAGTACAGCCGACGGCGCATCGAGCAACTGTAAGGCGCCTCAATTCGTCTGCACAGGCGTTGTCCGGCATTATATCTAGCCTTTTAATGTAGGTGATTGCCTATTCCCTGCTACCATGTCTCTTCTCGCTCGTTTGCGGCCCTCTTCCCCCCTGAGCAGTGCTTTGATAACCTCATCTCCTCTTTGTTCTACTGTCTCCGTTCTGAATGGTGGTTTAATTGGTCTTGGTAGATCGCTTGTCCGCGTCTCCACACCGGTCAACGAAGGCAATCGCGCTTGATTCCCCCTCATTTTCAGGGAACTCCTCTGGTCGCAATTCGAATCCTTGACTGTAGCACTGGTTGACTTCAATTCTTCACTGCAGCTTTTGGATCTCGTCCAGCAGCGCATAACAAACAAGCTCGCTGAAACCAAACGTCTTGAGCTTGCCCGCCCCCCTCCCTCGCCCTCGCACAGTCACTATTTCGTCCGATATAGTTTGTCCTCGGCTACCTCACAATCGACTCCAAAGCTTCATCCAAAGTCCCTCCTGTCGATCATCCCCCTGTCCAATCCTCCAAGCAGCGCACGAGCACTTGCAACCTAAAGCCTGGTGGGGGAACACGGACTTGCATCAATTGGCAATGCTGTATAGCAACTCATAGCAAATCGAAGGAATATACCCACAAGAGAACTGGCCAGCATGTCCACAGAGGACCCTTTTGCTTTCCTCGGTGAGGAACCGAAACAAACACCTGGCAAGAAGCCGCATTGGAGGGAGAAGTTGTTTTCCAAGGACAAGAAAGCCAGAGGATCGACAGACCAGCAGATTGAGGCATTCTTGGGACCTACTCGCTCCAAGTCTCTGTCCTACGGCGCAACAACCACTCAGCGCGAATTGCGGCCGCTGCGTCCTGATGCTGCCAGTCGCTGGCCCTCTGCCCAGGATGTGCTCAATGCCTCGTCTTCAATCACCGCTGCCCACGATGTTACTCCAGTAGCGGACTTCACGAAACCTCCATACAAGAGTCGTCCGCGCAAAGGAGTGAAGGTGAGATTTGCCGATCGCAAGCCCGAAGTCATTGGAGAAGGAGGAGATGAGGTAGAGGTTCCAACAATGGAAATATCCCTGTGTCGTAACAGGGCTCAAAGCCTGGAATCAACTGAGTCAGACAGCCAGTCCGAGCCGGAAGGGCCTCCTCAATTGCGTCTCGATACCTCAATTGGAGCAAATGATGCGCCTACGTCCCGTGAACAACGCCGCGAACATCCTAAGGCGCTGGCACTTGGAACAAGAGCAGAGGACTGGAAGCCGGTTCTCCTCCATAATGCTCAGGATGCAGATTTCTTGATGACCCTGAGTCTGGGAGAAAGAGGTTCCCGGCTGTCATTTCGAGCCTCACCAGAGTCCAATTCGTTTGCGCAGCGCGTTCGGGCGAAGATGCAAGCTGAGGAGGGTCTTGCTTTGCAACATCGACTTTCAGATCCTATGTCGCCCGGTGATGAGAACGAAACTCAGTCCCCGGCCCTGAGAGTTCCGGATAGCCCTAGCTCGACCTACGAGACGCCTCCGATCTCCGAGACAGAGCCAATCCCTCCAGAAAACCCATTCAAAGACTCTCCAAGTCCTCCCTCGGTCACCCGATCTGTGGCGTCGGAGAGACCTGTTCTTTCTCCGGTTCTGTCCACAAGTAGCAACATGCAGACACTTTCCTCTCAGATCCGACAGTCGAATCCTAGTCTACCCGTTCCAGAAGTTGCAAGCCGACCGTCCAGTAGAGACGCGCGAGAGACATCTCGCAGTCCACAGCCGCCTAAGTTTTCTCTCAAGTCTATTGCTAACCAGTTAGGTGACACTGCTTTCGCAGACCTGAAGGGGTATGTGGTACAATTCCGGGACCCAATTGAGATTGCCGCCGAAAGTGCAAAGCCACTTGTTGGAACCCCGCTTTCAGAATGGATGAAGGCAGCATTGTGGTGGTTTCTGCGTGGAAAGAAGAGACTAGAATTCTATGCCCGATCGCGCCCTTCGAGTTCGAGTTCTGGTGTCCGATCACCGCAGAATCGACCCGCAGAGAGCGCGAAGCAAGCGATCGTCGATCTCGCGAAGGCGTTGTGGATCACCGAGAATATTGTCCCCCAACATGAGGAGCTGGCTCGATACGGTTCAATGAGCGTGGACGCTTTGCTTGCCGTGGCGAGTACGACTGGCAACAAGGAGCTGGCAGATCTTCTAAGCCTGAGTCAAACCATAACGAATCATCTGCGGTCGTTGGCGATGTCTATCAAGAGGAACAGTATTCTCATGACTCTCGCGCAGGAACGTTCTCCGAGTGACATCGATAGCACCGTCTGGGTTCAGTATCCTGCCTTTGCGCCTGACGTTGCTGCGATTTTATCGGGAACAGCGACGAAATCTCTCCTAGCTGACACCTCTGGGAAAGCACACAGCTTCGTGCAGATGATGCCACTCGGCGATACCAACCGCTACTTCAGCTATGGAAGTATGTTTGTTGACGTCTGTATCACATCGAGCGACGATGATGACAAGCAACATTCTATACCATGCGCTCTGTCCATAATCCGGGACAGGGCTGACTGGTACGTTTTTGCGGCCATAACCAGTCAGAGCGATCTGGTCGATATCGTGATACAATCAGATAAGAAGAACGGTCCTACGTGGGAAAGTGTCAATTGGCACGTCCGGTCACACTCAATGCGCGTTAAGCTTCCACGCGGCTTTGAGTTACATGTTCAATTCCAGGAAGAGGATTTTAAGAACATCTGGAACATTGTTCAGTACACATCCAAGACCGAAGCGAGTCTCAAGCCAGAGAAAAACGAGTCACTAGTCTACGAGAACACCCTTAAGACTTTCCGATACATTGACTCTGTAACTCCCAAAGCCTTCCCTTCCGAGCCTGTGGAAAGATGCCGTATACGCCTCTTCGAGAGAACTGTGCCGTTGACTGAGGGCACAGGTCAGCGTATGCAGCACCAGGGCTTCCGGATAGCGATACTCACTAGTCCGAAAGTCAAGACTCTGAGCAGTGTGCGTCACGTTCTCGGCAATGGCGCCCCAATAGTCTTCGGCCTTCTCCGTGGTGACGATGGGGCACCAGCTCTTCTTTTGAAAGTCAAGGAGGATGGTAGAACCAGGTCTATGCTGATGGCATTCGAAGAGCTCGAAGAGCGAACAATGTTGCACTCCCTCCTGTTGGGAATACTTCCGCAGGAGCGAGAAGCGAAATCACCAGATATCGCCATTCGGGCCTTTACACTTGAGCAGCCCGCGGATCGAGTTTCAGGAAAACCCGCCAAGGAACATATCCAGTTCCCCGCTGGCACGATCTCGATCATAGATGAGCAGTATACACGACCGGATCATGGTTATGGCCCTACCGTTCTTTCGGAACATTTGCGTGCCTTCATCGCGACGGAATGGGGCTCGGTTACAGACCGTCTCAATCTCGGTATGTATGTGGATATGATGAACTGGTAACATGACTGACGTATTGCAGGCCCTGGTGAGTTGAAGCTTGGCCTTGATGTCAACAATCGAACAGGCCTTAGCCTATATCGACCGGGCCAGAAAGATCTTACTGTTTCTGTCGCGGAGAACATGGTCATTCCCGAGATGCCTGATAATTTGACCGATTCTCTTTCAAAAATCATGGCAAACCCGACGATTCGACGCTTCGACTTTGCAACCGTGCAAGGTACGGTTCCTATACTCCTGGCAGCATGAACACCAATTAACTGTCATTTTAGATCTGCACACATTTCAACAGGCCGTGACTGGGTTCAAGGTGCTTTTTGATAGGTAGGTTCCCTGGGAGATTTTCCCTCTCTTTTCTTCTGAAGCTGAAAGGGCAATAGTGTGGCCTCATCCTTCGCCATATCACGGCGTCGTATGGTAGTTCCCATCACTAAGAAATGGGAATCGAGCCTCGCCCGGGTCCAGGTCATCCGTCGGGATAGAGTCGTGCAACTTGTGGCCTTCCTCAGCGATTTCCAGTACGGCAGGTGCATGAACTTTGTTCTAAAGGGCACAGACACTCTCGAGTCATTCGGCAAAACCGGCAAATTCGGCGTTCGCATTGTCGATGCTAAATTTGCGTTGCCAAAATCCGACGACGATCCCGCCTCCAACTTTCTATCTCTGGATACACCAGATTACCCAATGGAGCATGACGATATCTCGATTGCCTTCGACTCTGAAGCAGGTATGTAGTCGGTCTGTCACTTCTACTGTTTGAATCCTGCTTGTCTAGGTGTCTAATCCGGTGGGGGTGTTTGTGTAGACCGGACCAATTTCCAAGCCGCTGTACCAGGCTCCGTCCGTGAACCATCGCGGATGGGCTCCCTTCGCCGATAATCCATTAAAGCCCGACAGTTCCTCCCCACTCAGACCCGAGAGAACTCCTTTTGTTTCCAACCTCTTATCTGGTGTCGGAACCGCGTAATGTCACGCCATCTCAGCTCCACCCCGCATCAGTCACGTGTCGACTCACCGCCATGGAGCAGCTCTTTTCCTTTCCCCCACTTTTGTTTCATGTCGCCGGCAGGGCGTGCCGCAGTCCCCGGCTTTGACTTGCCCCCGTCTCTTCCCCAAACCGCCCTTTTCATCCTTATTCTCCATTATCAAATCAGCTCCTGTGTGACATAGCACAAAATCCTCTGCTAGGGCTGTTCTTGCTACTTCTCGTTGAAAGGAAAAGCACAAGATGGCTCCTACAAATCGAGAAATGGGAACTTCCACGCGCTCACTTCATGCGGATGATGCGCTAAATGCGGTTTCAGACGTTGCTCCTCCAATTCACGTTGCCACTACTTTCCGGTACTCCGATAACCCCGACGATCTCGTGCCATTTGCAGACCTTACAGACGACGTATGTCTCGAGCTACCCATATTGATCGCTCTGGGCGCTTCTAACAGTCATGCCGCAATATAGAACGAGCGAGACAAAACAGCACACATATACTCGAGATTGTCGGCTCCCAGCTCTACGCGCTTTGAAGCCATTCTCTCATCCCTTCTCAATGGCGAGGCCATCAGCTACTCTTCAGGGTTGTCAGCCCTACATGCTGCGCTAACGCTGCTCAACCCTCGTCGTATCGCGATCGGAAATGGCTACCATGGGTGTCACGGTGTGATCGCACTTTTCAGCCGCGTAACTGGACTTCAGAAACTGGACCTCGACTGTCCCGCGGAGAAATTGGAAGCGGGCGATGTAATCCACTTGGAAACGCCAGTGAATCCCGAGGGAACCGCATTCAATATCGAAGCATACGCCAAGAAGGCGCACTCGCGGGGGGCATACCTTATTGTTGACGCTACATTTGCACCTCCCTTCCTTCAAGATCCGTTTAAGTGGGGCGCCGATCTGGTCTTGCATTCGGGATCCAAATATTTTGGGGGCCACAGCGATGTTCTATGCGGTGTGCTTGCCACTCAGCGCGAGGATTGGGCCAAGCAACTACTGCAGGACCGAATCTTCCTGGGTAGTGTTATGGGGAATATGGAGAGCTGGCTGGGTGTGAGGAGTCTGCGGACTCTTGAAGTGCGGGTTCAACGCCAGAGCGAGAATGCAACCAAGCTTGTTTCGTGGCTACATCAAGCGCTTTCCGCCCAGAATCCTGCTTCTGGTAGCGACGAGGCTTTGGTCCAGGCAGCTCTTGACAGTGTGCTTCACGCGAGTCTGCAGAAGGAAGATGAATCGTGGTTGTCGAAGCAGATGCCTAATGGATTTGGACCTGTCTTTTCGATTATTACGAAGACGGAAGATTACGCTCGCAAACTCCCTAGTAAGCTTGCTTTCTTCCAACATGCTACTAGCCTAGGAGGAGTTGAAACGCTTATTGAATGGCGGACTATGTCGGATACAACAGTCGATCGCCGGCTGCTGCGGATTAGTGTTGGTTTGGAGAATTGGGAGGATCTTCGCCAGGATTTGGTGACTGCATTCAAAGCTCTAACTGAGAGCAACTAGATTATGCGATAGGAATAGACAATAATCATTACGATCCGTATTTGTTTGTGTAAGAATACGAGGGTGCGCAGTGCGCACTGTGTAGTGAGCGTAGAGCGGGGCTGCTTATCGCCGCCTCCTTCTGCCGCGGTTCTTCTCTTATCTCTCTCTCTTTCTACAATCAACTCGCACATTGATCTGACAACATCACCTCTGGCCCGTGCAAACGATACTCAACCCTAGCAGCTCCTCACTCGAGCCTAGTCAGCCACCTCCTCCTTCTCTCAAGCTAGAAAACTATCCCTCTTCCTTTCTCAAAACCAACCTCAACCTCACACCTGCCCATCCACCATACACATTGAGATAAAAGAAACCGACCACTAGCAGCAATGTCAACCTTCCAGATCCACTACTTCGCCTCGGCCACCAGCTACACCGGCAAGCAGACAGAGCGTCTGCCCGCCCCCTTACCCCTCGACCAATTATTCCCACTTCTGGAGGCGCGGTACCCCGGCATCACGGCGGCGGTCCTCCGCAGCTGCGGTGTCAGCGTGCGCGAGGAGTACGTCGACGTTGATGGCGAGGATGCCCGGACGGTGGTCATTGGGACTGGTGATGAGGTCGCGGTCATTCCGCCGGTTAGTTCGGGGTGAACCTTCGGGTAAGTCTGAGGATTGTTGGATTCGGGATTGTTACCTTATGGCTGATTTAGATTGTTTTTACGTTTGATTGCACTAGATTATCTTGGTGGCAGTATATATGATGCGGGGGGTGGGGAGTAGTAGCAGGAGTATTAAGGATGAAAAGAAAGAAAGAATTTGACAAGCAGAATCCAAAGTACATGACTGGAAGGACCACTGGACAAAAGAAAGACAAAAGGGAAGGGCAGGAGGGACATCCAAACGAGAAACCTGAGAACACAAATGAGAACATAGGGAGAGAGAGGTCCACGGTTGCGGTACAATACAAACGAACAAGCGTTTCTTCTCATCAGCATATCACCATTACCACCAGCAGCAAGTCAGCATTACTCATCCTTTCATTATGCCATCAACATATTCCGGCAGCATCAGCTCCTCTGACCTTCACCTTCGTTCTCCTCACCCCTCCAACTTCTCCACCCCAGCCGTCTTCTTCTGTCGCCAGAGGACGATCCCGCAGATCGCGGAGAAGAAGAACATGATACTATCCATATCCACCATCACGAACGTTAGCCCACACCCATCCTTATCCAAACGAAACGAAGCAGAAGGAAAGGAAGCAAAAACGCACCATAACGCAATACTCAGCCCCCAAATCGACTTGGCCTCCAAGCACACGGCCTTCGTCGCCCCGATCCAATTGGTGTAGTTGACTTTACCGTCCAGATGGTCGAGGTAACTGCTCAGATGCGTGGCGAAAGTGTAGGCCGATGAGTCGTCGCTGCTACTGCTGCTGTTGCTCCCGATCTTGGTGCATTGCAGGTACGATAGCGGTTTGCCCAGGATGACGGCCACCACGATCACGGCGATGAGGATCAGCGTGTCCAGCACGGCGGCGGCCATGAAGGGAAGGATGTTGTCGTAGTAGAGGATTGTGGTGATCAGGGCGTAGATTACGGCGATGCTTGTCTTTTATTTTTGTGGTCATTAGTTTTGGGGGCTTGAGGAGCAAGGTGGAAAGCGGGGGGCCAAGGGAAAGCAAACTGACTATTGTGATGGTGCCGATGAAGATGGCCGGGGGTGTGGCGTTGTTGGACACGATCTCCGAGATGAAGTTGGCTGTGAGGCCGATGATGGTGATCAGGCTGCACATTTGGATCAGGCGCGCGATGAGGAAGGTTGCGCCTAGGAGACCGTAGGGGGGCATTTTGGCTGGTGTTTGTTGTTGCTGTATGAATGTGGGTGTGCTTGGGGTTTGTGTGTGTGCTCGAGGTTGCGAGGATAGGGTCGGTTTGGTTCGGGGGTTTGATTTTGACTGTGCTTATAAGATGATTGAAAGCTTGAAGCGAAGGAGTGTAGATGTTATATACATGCAATCCAGACAAAGGAGAAAAGGTATAATAACTAAGGAGAAGAAAAGTAAATGGCAAGGAGGGTGTGAGATACTCTGACTAGACTTGTTGACCCAACTTGAGAAGTATCCAGTTGAGACAATGAGACCTTAAATACATCTCCCCATCTTGTCGCATCCTGATCCCATTCTTACACAAGTTGAAGCTTGAGGTCTAGACCAACATGGCACAAGGAGCCTCTCATTACCTCTGCGCAGCGCCAATGGTCGACTTGCATGGGTCCAGTCTAATGCTCAGCCGGGAAGCGAGCGCTTACAGTCTCGATTGGCATCCACCCTGGCGCGTAGCGATCTCTGTTCCCCGGGACAGCCGGCCACTCCTAGCCAACAGCCACCAGAGCTTATTTCGACCTGAGACAACCGTCTGTCATGGACTGGCGCTCGGGAAGGTAGCTTTGTTATGGCAGCTTTGCCCTGGTGAAGCGGTCCCTGGTCGATTTGCACGCATGGGCCTTAGCCCTTGGCTTGGAATCAGCTACACTGGATCAGAACTGTCTGTCAGATCTTATTATAGATGCAGGCACACGGAAACGTCTGCATGCATGCAGATCTGCGTCTCCTGATCCCTGGATATCGAGCCGCTGTCCCGCGCTCTCTATACTGAGCATAGGGATCAGACCCTGGCCTGCGTAGATGAGGCGATCCGGGGACTGGTCGTTGTTAGTGGTAGCTTAATTTAATTGACGCTAGACATGTACTTTGTTCCCGATTTTGCACGAGCCTTTTCCTCACGATGAGAGGGTCACCTCGCTATACTTGCACCGTGTGCACGCGCTGGGGTTGTCGGTGGGTGTTGGCCCGTCCGTATAGCAAGTCTTCTGAAACCGCAGTGGCTATCTCAATGCAGTTAATGCGGTGGATGCTGAGGTCCTGCTCTAGGCACTGGTCCATGCTGTTTTCAGCCACCATTCTGGTGGTTCGTTGATACGTGTCTGGTGCAGGTAGAACGAGCTACCAGCCATCGGTGGCGGTTGGGCCACTCGATCGCCCGCAATTACCCTCATCGGAGGCTGTTCGAGGTGATGCTGCATGCGGTTTGATTGATATGTCCTCAAGCACAAGCCCGGTGTCTTCTGGTGGTAGCGCGCAGGTTATGTGCTCGTTGGATACTTTGTGTCGAGACCCTTTGGAATGTCAATCTATGGCATTGGTCTATGTTAGTCTACTCATGTTTCGCAAATAGTGAGGCAGGCAAGACGAAAAGGTATTCAGTGACTGAGAATGTTGTATGGTCTTCGTATCCAATAGTCAACCCTTTGAGCAATGTATTCCCCTTCACTTCATTCATGCAATTGACTTCGACTGACGTTCAAATCAAGCTGTAGAATATTTAGCACTGATATTGAGAATGTAGTAAGCATACAGAAGCAATACAAAGAGAGAGCTCGTTCTTGAAAGAAGATTATCAAAGAATAGATCCCACTCGACTTCCTCTGCCCTTTGACAGATAACTGCATACTCACATGTGTACCTTAGAAACAACTATAAACTGACTAATCATTGATGGCAGACTGTTTGACCGCCCAAGCGGTGAGTGGCAAATGCCGGCACTATCAGTGGGATTTTTGGCGTCGGGGATTTGCCGCCGTGCGCTCTTTCCCTCATCCTGCCTCTCAGACATACACCTGCTCTGCAATTGTTGGGCATGTATGATGGGTGCTCCAGAATGTCCTTGCTACTCTCCAAGGCGAGAGTCTCGCACAGAGTGGCTGGTGTGAACCGCTATGCCTCCAACCTGAAGCTTGTCCGGACCTGCGGGATCGCAGCAATCCGTGTCTCCCCGAGATCAAGTCTCAGCAATGCCACTACAGACTTTCTTTTCACCCAAAGGCGACAGTTCAGTATTGGATCTAAGGTAAATATTCCTTTGAATGCCTTGTATTCTCCGGTGGCTAATAATTGCTTGTATAGTGTCTCTCCGCTCAAGACAATGAACCGTCCAAACCGACGACTTCAACCCAAGACGACGACCTGCTGCAATCGGCTACCTCACTCGAGAATCTTCGGCTGCGACTCGAATTTGAGAAGTACGGAAATGTCCGAGACTATCTGCAGAAATGGCAAGATAGCCAGGATAATTGGGCGGACCCTGTCCGAGGGCCTGGAACCGCGAACAAGATGCTCGCTACCGATGCCTGGAGAGGCAACATGCTGAACGACAACCGTGAAGCTATGGATGCAGGATTCGATGTCATGCGAGCGTCAGATGATGACGCGGAGCTGATTAACAGAGATGATGAAGGCGCGGGCCTGAATCACTACCTGGAGCCAGGTGACCTTGTGGCCATGTCAGCGTAAGTGAGCTTCGAAGACTCTTGATTTCTGCAATAACCTCGCTGACGTCTCCCCTCCCACCGCACAGGTCCGATGGGATTCTTTCTTACGCAATCTACGTTCGCTCTATTGCCAAACAGCAGCAATTTTACACGGATAAAGGTAAATGGCGCATCGCTTTCAAGAGGGACATTGAATACGTTGTGAAGGGATTCGTACCGGGGGAAACGACGGCGCCCCTGCTGCCTCACTTCCCTGCAGAGCTTGCAGAGATGAGTAGTGAATTCCAGTCCGCCATCGAGGGCGGAGTTCCTAGGCATGCAGGAGCTCATCTCATCGAGAAGATCCAAGAGTTCGACTTGGGCGTGCGGGAAATCTACCGCAACAACGCGCTACGGTTGGACAACCTCCACGCTCTGGTGGCGGACGAAGAATCGAATCTGGTATATACCCTAGAGGAACTGGCCTGCAAGGCTCTGGAAATCGAAGAGGACCAGTTGGATGCAACGTTACTTTTCCTCATTCATCGGTGCGTCCACGAGAATTCGTTCCTGATCGACCATGACAGGTGCTCTCTATTCGCCAACCATTACCTAGTCAGACCTCTACGTGTTGCCAAGGTGATCGATACCGTCTGCACCTGGGTGCATGAGCACCAAGATTATATTGTCAACTCAGCCCGTGGCAAGGACACCCCCTATATCCGCAACCATCCTCTGCAGCAATTTCTCTTAAAGGCCCAGCGTCTCATTCGGCAGAGTCGGACTGTGCGATCCCCAACCATCGTGGCATGCGTGGGCCCAAGCGCTGTACGAGTCGAGCCCAAAGAGAACGCTAGCCCTGCGATATACCGTGAGGTTCTCACCGAGCAGTTTAACGACGATGATCGTACCATCATAGAATACTTGCAGCATTGGTGCCTGCCTCCTCGGCGAATGCTGAGAGGTCATATGCGGTCCGCGGGGTCGCATATCATGCGCAGCACCGGCATGTACAGCGTGGTGGAATTGGGCCCCGAGACAGCCACGCTCTTCTTGCAGGAGCTGGGTGTATTCCACCCATGGGAGAACACACGTCTTCTCGATCATCAGCTTGCGCTTCCCGGGCACGGGATCTCTCTCGAACATGATAAGCTATGGGCTAAAGTAGCCGAAGAAGCCCAATTGCTCGCGGACAAGAGTCAACTCGAAGATTCCATGAAGGATTTGCGGGTTGATTGGGGTGACTTGAAAGTTTACTGTGTAGACGACGCTAAGGCAAAGGAGATTGATGACGGTGTCTCGCTCGAGCGCATCCCAGGATCAGACGACAATTTCTGGATTCATATCCATGTTGCAAACCCCACGGCATTCATGGATCACGAATCGAGCATCATGAAGTGGGCCGCCTCTCAAGCCGAGAGTCTCTACGTCCCTGAGCGTACTTATCCCATGATTCCTGAGTCCGTGACGCAAAAGCACTTCAGTTTGGGCCCGGGCCGTCCCACGCTCACATTCAGCGCCAAGATGAATCTCCAGGGCGATGTTCTGGACACTAAGGTTGCAAATGGTACGGTTCGGAATGTGACATACATAACCCATGACCGACTACGCCGCGTCTTCAAGCCAGACACCGGAGCCACTGATAGCACCAAGACCCTATCCGTGGGAGGAGAATTTCCCGAGCGAATCGCTGGTCGTAAGGGTATCACAGAGACGCTTACTCCTGAAGACGAGGAAACCTTCCACATTCTCCGTCAATTGATGGCGGGCTGGCGTGAACATCGTCGTCAAAATGGAATGCTGGAATTCACCTACCCGCCCCGAGTTTCCGTTTCCATGTCCGTTGGCTCCGTTGCTCTGCCGCCCCGAAAGCTGGGAGCTACCGAAGGCCGGTATGTCCTGGGCGACCCGGTGATTAAACTCCGCCAACACGAAATCGACCTGCAGAAGGTCCGCGACGATACGACTGACAACCTGATCTCTCTCCTCATGAACCTGGGCTGCTGGGTTTCCGCCTCCTGGCTGTCGTCGCGCAACATCCCCGCCGTCTACGACGGCACCCAGTACCACCCGGAGTATCGCAAGGTCACGCGGGAGAACATGGAACGAATCGCCGGCCAGGAATGGCTGAACATGGCCGCCCCTGCGGGCGTCTCGCTCTCCCACCCCATCCCGCACGTCTCGCTTGGCCTCGACGCGTACGTCAAGTCCACCAGCCCGCTCCGTCGCTACATCGACGTGGTGGCCCACTACCAGATCGAGGCGGCGCTGCGATTCGAGCACGCCCACAACCGTCGTTTCGACGCCGCCGCCGCATCCGAGACCGGAGACCGCTCCGTCCTCCCCTTCTCCGCGGCCGACGTCGACCGCTGGCTCGCGCGGTCCCTGTCGTCACGCCTTCGGCTGCGCGAGTGCGAGCGCGGCTCCATGCAGTTCTGGGCGTGTCTGCTGTTCTTCCGCGCGTTCTACTTCGCCGAATGCCCGCTGCCGGCGACTTTCGAGTGCCAGCTCAGCAAGCGCTTTGACCAGGCGGACCTGACCGGCACGGCCCACAGCAATGGCTGGGCCGGCATCCTCTCCGCCTTCGGCGTCCGGTGTCGGATCGTCGTGCCCCCCGGCATGCCGGACGCGGACAAAGTGGATGTCATGAGTCTGGTGGAGGCCAAGGTCACGAGTGTCGATATGGCCCGGATGCTGGTCGTCATGGAGGCGACCCGGTTCCTCCGTGGCTCGCATGCGCAGTCCACTTTGGCGGCGTATAGACCTTCCATGACTTAACCGAATGTGTGGGAGTGTGTACAGGGCAGTACAGTCTGGATTCTAGGTGTATATTGTTCTATGCCGTTGTGCACCATGTAAGATAATAGTATATATCCTCTCTTGTCTTAGCGAAGTCTGAAGTCTGAACAACTGTCCTTTGAAAGTACTGTGTAGGTGTGTTTGCGTAAGTGACATCCAGATCTTGGACAACATTCCAAGCCAGCCAACCTCCCAGTAACCCGTTACAGTAAAATTCCCTGCATAGTCAAGTATATCCAGACGTGAGCCCCACGTATGCTCAGGGAGATATACAGCCAGAGAAAACAATCCGATGTACCGCAATTCAAACACCAAACACCTCCTTGACGAGCGTCTTCTTATTGACTACACCAGAATTAGCAACCGTCTAGAGAGACAAGGAAACAGAGAGAAGTGAAGACATCATACCTTTGCCCATGGCATTCCGCGGAATAGGTCCACTCAGGACCTTCATCTCCTGCGGCAACTTATAATTCGCCAGCCGGTCCTTCAGGGCGCGCCGCATGTCCATGGCGCCCCAGGGCTTACCGTTCCGGCCCCCCGCGTTCGCGGCCTCCGGGTTCAGCACCACCACGGCCGCGACCTTCTGGCCCCATTGTTCGGAGGGGAGACCCACGACCGCTGCTTCTGAGATTTGGGGACTGCGCGCGCAGATACGGGGTTAGCTGGGGGATTGTGGGGAATAAAGTCTCAAACCAGGTGGGTAGTGGGGCAATACGTACAGCGAAAGCAACTCACGCTCGACTTCCAGGGCACTCACTTTCTCGCCGCCGGTCTTGATGATGTCGACGCTGCGCCGGCCCTGGATGAAGTACATGGGACCGCGGGCCCAATCGCCACTGGCGCCGGCGCCGGCGCCCTCGACGACGCGGCGGGTCGCGACATCGCCGGTCTTGAACCAGTTGTCGCCCTGTCCGTTTTCGGCTGCGACGAACGACTCGCGCGTGGCGGTGGGATTGGCCCAATACTCCTGGAAGATGGTGGGCCCGCGGAGCTGGATCTCGCCCTCACGCTCGCGGCCGGTGTGCGGGTCAATTTCCTCCCCGGGGAGGATGACCGCGTCGGTATCGGTGTCGACCAGCCGCGCCTCCACGGACGGCAGCGGCCAGCCGACGCTGCCGTCGACGCGGTCGCCGAAGGCCAGGCCGCAGCTGATCGCCATCCCGACCTCCGTCATGCCGTAGCGCTCGAGCAGCACGTTGCCGTGGCTGAGGGCCTGCCACGCCTGCTTCGTGGGCGTCGGCAGCGCCGCGGATCCGGAGATGTTCAGGCGCAGGTGCGCGGGGCTGATGGCCGTGCGGGCGGCGGTCTGGATCTCCGGGGCCAGGGTGGGGAAGGACGCGAGCAGGCGGTTGTAGATGGTCGGGACGGCCGTGAGGAAGGTGATTTCGTTTCTGGTGGACGGCGACTTGGTCTCCGGGAGGAAGGGCGCGGCGAGGCGCTTCCACACTGCGTCCGTGTTGAATGGGAACATGAACTCGATGGACGAGCCGGCCAGCACCGGGGTCACGATCGCGTTGACCGTGCCGTGGATGTGGTGCAGGGGCAGGAGGTGCAGCAGCCGGTCCTGTGGGGTGTACTCCCACGCCTGCAGGAGCGACGCGGCTTGCGCCGTCAGCGCGGATTGCGGGATCAAGACGCCTTTCTGGGCGGGTGTCAGCACTGTCTCTTACTTTCTTAGGGAGACGAAAAGAAAAGCATCCGTACCGGTCGGTTCGTGGTCCCGGACGTGTACAGCATCATTCCCCCGCGGGGTTGCTCTCCTTGAAGATCCTCCAAGGTCACCGACGAGGAGCCCAGACTCGTGGCCCCGGTTTCGATCTTCTTCCTCACGTCAAGTATGGGTTCCCGGTCCAGTCCAGCCTTCAGGACGTCGTGTGCCTTGTTGGCGTACTTCTCCGTAGCCAGCAGCACCTTGGCCTGGGAATTGTCCATGATGTACTTGAGCTCGCCGACCGGGAAAGCGGGGGAGAGGGGGAGGGCGATCGCGTCGCTGGCGAGGATCGAGAGAAGCGTCACTGCCGTCGTGTGTCAGTTCAAGGCCCTAGTCTCACAGTATGCGGAGGGGAACAGGACAAGCCGAACAGTACCTACGTAGTCGTAGCTGTTCTCCGCCAGGAAAGCCACCCTCTCCCCGGACAAACTATCATGACGCCCTCCTCCAGACTGTATCAGTTTCTCCTTTGCCTGTAGGACATCGGCGACCAGGTTGCCGTAAGTGAAGGAGCGAGAGGAAGCGCTGTGGACGACCGCCAGGTTGGATTGGTCGTGGTTCTGGAGGGCGCGGAAGAGAGGCAGGTTCGGCAACGAGGCGAGCGATCGACGGTTTGCTGGTATCAGGTACGCTCGAGAGCGAGCATGGCGAACCAGACGAGCAGAGGCGATTGAGCCCCGTGACAGGATTGAGATCAATGGGCGGCCTGGCATGATGAAGTTCGGACAAGCATGCGGTGCATGTTCAGCAGTCTACTCGTCTACTCGCAAGAAATCACGAACTGATGTCATTTTCAGAAGAGCTCCCGCCGCGGAGGTTGGCGGAGAGTCGGCGGTCTCGGCGCAGCGATAAGACCCTTTGCTCCGGTTATCGGCGGTTCCCCATGTCTGGAGCTTCATCCGGGGAAGAGATCACGTGAGTCGATTTGGAAGTATAAAACGGTCGAATCTTCATGTATTGTAGATCATTGAGCGTTCCAAGCCTTCTACGAGGAACTACCAGGGAGAGAAGATACCCCTTGTTGGGTTATATTTATAACAAGCTCCAATCTATCAAGAGCAGGGGGGATATATTCTAGCGGTTACCGTCTCACCTCGACTTCAAGGTGCACTGAAGGATTCCTGAACACAGAACCACGCCGCTTTCCCCTGCACTTTTGGTCAGCGGTTCGAGTCCAAGCCGTCTCTTGGTCTTTTTTTCTTTTTGTCTCTTCTTGAGACATGATTTGCAAGTAGGTCAAGTGGGCTGCGGTGAATGGAAGGCGAAGAATAGGGTGTTACGGGAAGGTGGATATTAATTCCTCAAGATGAACCAAGAGTGCTTTCCTTGCTGATGGTGATGGAAAAGTCGAGGGGAAAGTTGCCCTCTACTGGAAGAAAATTGATGAATCCGAAGAGAAGAGGCTGCAGGTACGTCAGGATTGCCTACATCAAGGCGGGTGGGTGGGCTTGTTGGTGTTTACCAGAGCAAGAAATCTGAACACCGTCTTTGGGATATCGCCGCCTTTACAATGCCACCCTATCTAGGCAGTGTCGGTAGAGAGGTGGTCTCACCAACAGTAGAAGAAGCCGTCTGCCTTGCTGTAACAGAGGGCAACCAGGATCATGAAGCCGAATTGAGTTGCCTGCTGAGCACTTTTGGAAGTTTCTATATAAGGCTATACTTCATAGCTTTGGGCATGAGGTGGGTGTGGCATTACAACCACCCAACCACAGACTTGGCTCGCTGTCAGCGTGTCAGGTGTCAGGTGAGATTGCATAAAAGCAAGTGGTTCGCCACACCAGAGCCCATCAGCCTGATAAAGAGGTTCGATCTTGGTCCATGCTCCACAGCAGCGTACATCTTCTGAGTGCTCACAGACACATTTCTCTCTATAGAACCGAAGGCCTTGCAATCATGGCCGATGGCTATCTACAGCCTGACGATGCATCACTGGCGTATCGCCAGCCTAGCCTGTTTGTAGCAGTAATTTCAGAAACGCCGACATGCCTGCTAAATCCAGGCTTTGACGGCAAGTCTGGCCATGCTCATTTTTGAATGCGTGCTGCCGGAAGGCTGGCGGCGCGAGTGTGCTCGATGCATGACGGTCAACGAGGTTAGCAGCGCATCTGATAGTCAACAGTGTAGTGTGTAGTGGAGATAGTCAACGAAAATAGGATACGAAAGACAACAGTGTAGACCACCGTTCCACTGTAGGACCAATTGCCTTGGGACCTGAAGCCTCACAGATCTCAACGAGGCAGTCTTCTTCATCTGTTAAGTCAATTGAATAAGCCGATGTGGTCAATTCGACTATCGACTTGTTGTAGATATGGTACGACGTACACCAGCACTAATCCCAAAAGGGCCATTTATCAGCCCGCAGTACCAGATGCCCCAGCCAATCACCGCCATCGGATTCTCAGCGACCTCGATCCACCAGTTCAATGAGATGGATGAATTCCTTCCATCCCGCTCCAATTGAACCCTCCGCTCGACACAACAACAACCTCATAACAGTAGATATCAACAACACCCACTCCGCCCTCTCATCCGATCAACCCTCCATATCTGAAGCAATCCGAATCCCCCACCACAAACGCACCCTCACCACCTCCCCATCCAACAGAACAATCAATCAATCAATCAATGCTTCTCCGCACCACCCGCCTCCCAGGCCTCCTCCTCCGACCCAACCGGCAATTATTCTCAACCAGCACCTCCAAAATGACCACCAACACTCCAGTCGAAGACCTCATCCGCGAAAAGGTACGCGCACCCGCCAACCATACCCCGCCCCCAAACTCCCACCCTTAACTCCCAAAAACCCCAATCAATCAAAACCAACCAACTAACCCATCCCGCCCAGCTAACAACAACCTTCACGCCCACGACCCTCCTAATCCGCAACGACTCGCACAAACACGCCCACCACGCGCCCATGCGCGACTCCACCTCCAAGGAAACCCATTTCCAGTACGTCCGACCCATCCCCCCCCCCATCCCCCAGGGCCCAACCCAGCCCAGCCCAACCCGATCCAACCCAACCCAATCAATCCAGGAACCGTTCCGTTCCGGGGGAGAACCCCCGGGCCCCCCTTCGTTTCAGCTTCCTGGCCCCCTCGGAACATCGGACAGCGCCCAGAATTCAATTCCCAACTGCCCAGAAACCCGAGGCTAATTTGAACGTCAATACCAGCGTAACAATCACTTCCTCGGCCTTCGCTTCGAAACCCCAGCCCGCGCGACACCGGATGGTCTACAGTCTCCTCAAAGAGGAGATGAGTCGGGAGGGCGGGATCCATGCGCTGCAGTTGCGGACGAAGACGCCGGAGGAGGAGGGGCGGGAGAGGGAGAGGGCGGCGCAGTTGCAGTAATGTCAAAAGATTATCATCACACAAGGCACATAATCGGGAGTTCGGTTTTGAGGTACTAGGTAGGTTTGGGGGAGGGCTAGACAATACATAATTGTACATCCCCGCATTCAGATACATATATGCATGCAACAGTTAATCGCTCCGGAGACGCGGAAATCTACGAATCGACGACGACCAAATAGCTCATCAACAGAAAGCATCATTATTATTAGAGTAGTCGATTATTACGTAAAAAAGGATTGGGACAGTGGTGGTGGCGGTGGTGGTTTCTAGCGCCCAGCGAACCAAAGGCACACTCACACACACAACACACAAGAACAACAACTCTATTATATACAATGCGATTAGCCATCCTGTGCGGATCCCCTAGCACCCTGTCGGCCTCATCACGGCCGCATAATGCCCCTCCCCTTCGAAGACTCATAAATAATACCAGCCATACAAGCAGGAAACGAAGAAGCAGGGCGCGAGAGGGAAGAAGCGAAGGGGCCGAACGGAGCATAGAGGATCGAAAAGCGCAGTGACAGGCGTGCTTTTCAACCAGAGAATCAGAAGCAACCAAGGGAAAAAAAAAAAAGAAGAAGAACAGGGTGGTATTCCAACAGAAAAAGAAGAAGTAAAAAAGGACTCAAAACTGGAAATAGCAATCAGCCCCGTGGTTGTCCAATTGTCCGCCGTAGGCGCAAAAGCACAAACTTGGACTAGGACAAGGGGCGCAGTCAATTGATTCGTTACAGCCTGGCGTAAAAAGTGCGACAACGGGATCGGTCATGGGGATCTAAGGATCGACGTGGATAACCGCATTGATCTGACCCAAGTCGGCTGGTTCGAACACGGCCATTTGGTGTTAGCTTGGAACGAAGCCGGCCTCATTTCTTGTTGGCTTCGGTGACACCAACGGCTACACCAACGACGATGGCGATGATGAGGACTGGATGCATGTCAGCTGCGTCCGGAGCAATGACCTCGGTGATGGAAAGCTACTTACTAACGACCAGCAGGGCGTACCATTTCCACTTTCTTGCTCGGCGAGCACTGGCAATGGCTTCCGTGATCTGGGTGTTGGCATTGGCGACGTTTCCAGCGACGTTCTCGGCGTCTTGGCTGATCTGCTCCACAGCAGGCTCCTGCATGTGAACCAGCTCCGCGACCTCCTGGTACAGTCGGCCCAGCTCGATCATATCCTGCTCAATCTTGCGAATAGCGGCCGAACGCTCCAAGGCAGCCTGTCTGGCGTCGTTGGCCTGTCTAGTACGGCTACCAGTAACCTACAGCACTTATTAGCAAGTCACTCAAGGCAATCGCAGACCGGGCCCATCATACCTGGAAGCTCTGCTCCTGGCCCATCAGCACGCTGTCCACACCCTGCTCGATCTCCTCGGGAGTCGCCTCGGGGTTCGCGATCTCATAACGTCTGCGAACCTGCTCTCTCAGACGCTTCTGGAAGTCGGACTGGCATCGCTGGTACTGTTCAATCTCGCGACGGAGGTTGCGGCTGGTGACGTCGACCTGCGTCTGGACGCGGTTGTCTCCGGAGCCCGGAGTCTGCTTGATCTTTTTCAGCAGATCACGGAGGTAGCGGAAGCCGTTGTTGATCTCGTCCTCGATGTAATCCAGAGTCTGGCGGGCGACCTGGTCTTCCTTTCCGGTGCTGGAGTCGAGCATGGCGTTCTGGGCGGCGGCCAGCTGGCCCTCGCGCTTGGCCTTCAGGTCCGCGATACCATCGTTAATCTCCCTGCACTTGTTCAACAGCGTGGTGGCGTCGGCCGGCTGTTCCGCAATCGCATTCATTTCTGGTGGGGCGGAGAGCTTGCGTTAGGAGACTGGTTGTTTCGCATGACAGGTCCGAGCTGCGGCGCGCTTACCGTAGGTGCCGTTACCCTGGCCCTGCTCGACGGCATTGGCCTGGTCATAGGGGTTCTGGTTGTAGCCCTGCTCGCCATAGGGGTTGTACTGGCCGTAGCCACCCTGATTACCTCCGTACTTTGTTGTTCACAGGTCAGCAATCAAGATTGATCTGCGCATGAGCTCAGGAGTCAGGGGAGGGGTAGCAGCGGCGATCGCGGGAGCTCGTGGCCATGCTCTAAAAGGAGACATACACTCATTGTGATATGATGTCAAGGCTGTGAATAATTCGAGATGGAAGTTTCGTAGTGATAGCGTCACTAGGGGCTGTGTTGCGGAAGAATCAAGACGAAGGCTCGAAAGGGTGTAATTCGCAAAGCGATCGGAGCTCGGGTCGTACGGGAAACGACGACGGGGGGGTTAATAGCGCGATCGACGGTAGATAGGATGAGATGAGTTCGTTCCGACAGGGAGGAGGGGTCGAGACGAAGGAGGGCGTGTAGGAGGGACGAAGGTGAGGTGAAATGAGGAAGAGAGGTCGAGGATGGGACGTTGGAAAAAGAATAGGCAGTAGTTTTTGAGTTTGAGTTGAGGTAAGAATTGAAGGGCGAAAAGAAAGAGTGACGGGTGAGACACACACGGCGGCGGCTGCTGAGCCACGGGCGCGGAGGCGGTTGAAGGAATGACTGCTGGTAAGGATTGGATGGCTTGGAGGGCTGGGATGGACTGGCTGGCTGGATGGCTCTGGCCCGCAGACGGCAATTCAATTCCTCTCGACAAAAACAACAACAGCAGCAACAACAGAAATGAAAATGAAGGTATAGAAAAGAAGAACAGTTAAAGGAATGACTGGAGAGTTAGGTGGTTAGTTAGCAGAAAAAGGCTGCGTTTCAAAACAGCAGTCTCCTCCTCTTTTCTCTAGGTCGGTCACAGACTCTCAGGTAAGTCAGGGGGTGAAATCTGCGCGCACAGCAATTTTTCGCCCAATGTATAATTAGTAGGGGGGGGCTTCCAAGCTACTGCACAGACCAGTGGACGATCCTCGAGTCCCCTTTTTGCTTCCCAAGAAGCAGGAGGGTAATCAAAACAATAATCTAAGTTGAGGAGTGGTGAAACAAGGGAAGGACTGAGCTGCGATGGGGCTAAACGGCGGGTTTGAAGTCGACAGATCTGATCTAATGGACTGATCATTGTATACTCCGTAGTCCTCTGCGACATAAGTTTCTTTGCTCATCTGCAGATAGAGGTTGTACAATACTGTACTTTGTCAACCCGTGCAGCTCCAATCCAGATGTGGATGTGCTGCACTCAATCTCCGGACGCCAAAGTGGGATGAAGGCGCTCTCTCCAAGTCTCGCGACTAATCGAGCCCTTGAACCAATTCCTACTACAAACAGCCCTATGCTTGAGTGGAATGTTCCAGCAGTCCAGCACTGCGTGGACTCTATACACACTACACACAGTATACTCAAGTATACTCCCCGTATAGCAGAAGAGGGGCAGGAACATTCTGCACGTCATTGACATGACACCAACCCGATTATGCTAGAAGAAGAGCTTGAACGGTCCTCCCCACTCTTGGCTGGCCCGAACAGTCAATTGGAAACTACCGTATCAATTGATTAACCCAGTTCCTCAACAAACTGTGACCAACCCTCGTAGACCGCTTCTCTGCGAAAACCATTCCCCACAACCAACAGGTATCTCGAAATAAAATATGAAGTGAACCATCCCGTCAAGTTTCACCCATCATCCCAGAGATACGAGTCAAGCTCGTCGCCTCAGAAACAGTTTCTTGCGTTATCTCCGCCACCATCAGTATGAGAACGTTGCAGGCAGCTCCACAATCCCCGGAGACCCTGTGGCCACTGGCCTGGTGTGTCCGCACGTCAGAGATGGTCACCTATAATTAGCAACCGATTCCCAACGTGCAGCCAATCTCGTAGATTGGAGAACGAGTTCGCTGTGTGTGGTGGGTGGGCACTGCCCCGTTGTACTGGACACCACTGACAACTGGACACGCCACACTCTGATTCGAAGGGACTTCTCGGTGGCTCAGCAGTTCGTTGTGGCTGGGAGACTTTCCTTGTTCATACTCCCAACGCGCTGTTCTACTATAAGTATATACAATAGTCTATCTGCCAACCGCTATCATTCAAAGAAAGCACATGGACATTGCAAGTATCTTCGTAAATCACGATCCGCCCACTGTAACTTCCGGGACAGTAACAAGTCCCCTCTTTGCTCATCAGGTATAGCAACCGGTGGAGAATAAATCCACGGCCAGAGACACACTTGTCAGCCACATCACAATCTGAACCGAGATCCCCCTCATGGCAACAGAACCCAGGAGATACTACTACACTGCTTCCAACAGCACAGTCCACATCATCATCTGTCCTTCCGAAACATGCAGAGCCTGCAAGCATAGCCACCTTGCATCTCGAATCTATATGTCTGCATGCAGGGATCTACCATATGCACGACGGGAAATGAGATCCCGAAGCTCTGATCTTCGAAAGAGAGAAAGCCATGCCACAAGGATCCCAGACTCAATCTGTTCAGTCGCTGAACTATGGCATTTCTAGGGGATAGACCCTGCAGTGCTCGTAACTGCTTTCGACTTCCCATCTTCCATATCGAGATTCGCCCACTCATTCGTCTATAATCCCTGACTGAAATCGTGGCCGCTGCCAGAAAAACCCGGGGAAGTAGACATAAATGGAACGTGCGTTTTCAATGGACTCTAGGTCCCTTGCCTGGAGGCTGATCGTGTAGAATTGACTTCCACACGAGACTCATCGTGCCATTCACCAAGAACCCATGTAAAGCGCACTCTATTCTTTCAGGCATCCTATTGAGCACGTGTCTCCAACAATCCCTGAACAAGCAAACAAGCTGCCGGGAAGTATCTCAAGCCAGCCAAGCTACAACATTCAAGAAGCTGCCCATACCTGCAAAAAGACCTATGGCCCCCAGTTGGACAATTGCGTCCCACGCAACCAAACACCGCGAATATGAAGCACAAAGCTCAAGTGCATAGAAACTGGCTCTGGTCGTCATCTAAACTCTTATATCAAATGATTGAAATCGTAGGCCAACCTCTCGAGGGCCTGGGTTACCGGTGGCTGCCTCCGGTCAGATCAGTGCAGATGTCATGTTTCTTCGAGGATGAGTTCTTGCACTGTACCGCATCGAGCAAGCAGTATTTCGAGCAAGCGCCTTTCCAAGCAAACACCTCTCTTCCAAGCACATAACCACCAAACATTTTTGCAAGCCCACATCAAACAGTCAACGATCCCCCAATGGATATTGCATGGCCAAAAACCACAACTGGCGAACAACCCTCCTTTGATCCGATGCCCGCTACAACGATATAGACCTCGTAAGCACCAGACAATCCACTATACAGCGATTGCAAATAGTTTCGACAAGTATGTACCACATAAGCATCAAGGTTCTTTGTATCTTCAACTTCAACCAGCTTTTTGTATTCATCGATTATACCCCGACAAACCAGCAGCCACCAATGACCCTTTGACTAGAACTTCAGAATGGTGAAGCTAGGCTCCCGCAACCAAGATACACCCGTGCTATTGACACTCCATCGATATCCTTGTGACTCCGAATGGGCCAGCCAAGTACTGTACAAGCCCCCCCCCCCCCGAAAAAGTCAACAAGAAGTATGACTAGCCCCAGTAAGCGAGGGTGGAGGTAAGAGTCCGTACTGACAAGACTTTCCAGGCCGAGCACAGCAGCACATTCCACTGGCCTACAACCAGATACACCCGCTACATCTACCCACTACACTGCAAATGCACGCATCTCCGAAGCATGGAGATAGACCGAACTCAGCCAACAGCAGCCTCCGCGGTCCAGTTGACTCATACTCAGACTCATACTTGCATGAGATCCCACGAACCCACAAATCCCAGGTACGGTACTAGAGCCCCCGCATCCACATCCACATGGTTTGTTTTCTGAGCATCAACATCCTCGTGGTGTGTCAACGGTAATCTATAAGCGAAAAGTCCCAACCAATCTAATACAGTGCAATACAATCCAAAGCCAGCAGACCTAGAACCTGAGCCCGTACTGTAGATATATAGTAGATCCGGTAGACTAGACCAGACCACAGCTTCTAGTTTCCAGCTTCTAGAAAAAAAACCCCCCCCTCTTCCAGAAGAACCAGAAGAAAAAGAACAACCGAACCATGGATTTGAGAGATTCAAACTGCCCAGCCAGCCTTGCAGTCTGCGTCCAGCGCATCCTTCCACTCCGGCGGGGTTCAGATGCGCTTAGTCAGTTTCCGCCCACCAGCGGGAATGACCACTACAAAAAAA